>NW_009603484.1:37083-46011 GCF_000690535.1 Cariama cristata
GAGAAAGACCAAATTCAGACCTTCCATGCAGGGACTATGCCTTGCCTTAGCTGAATTAAGTCAGAAGTTTTTAGCAATGAAGCTTCTGTTACGTTGAATTTAACAGCAGTTTTCATTTCAGTAAAAAGAAATGAAAAAGAAGAAAGAATTTTTAATGCATAGGGCAGGCAACTGGGCACAAGCCATTTCTGGGCTTTTTGCCCAGATCTGTCATTGACTTATTGATTATACCTTGTGGGTCTCTTTTATTTTTTATTTTTTTTTTTTTGGGGGGGGAATGCAATAATCAGAATGTTGAGAACATGGGGAGTTTTGATTCACTGCAGCATGATCTGCAGGGTCATGTTGCAGGCTGGATTAGGAGACCTTCAGTGTATTTTGGTCCTTCTTTATATCCATTTTGCCATTTGTCTTTATTATGTACTGGCTATAATTCTGTAGTCTTCAGGGCAAATGCTCTATCTGGCTGTATGTGTACAGTGAAAGTAGCAGTGCAGGAGAGAGACATCTGTGCTAGCCTTAAATTATATGTCTCATTAAAGAGGACATTCGTACAGGTGAAGTCACCAGGCTTCTCTGAGATGCATGAAGGTCCATGCTGATGTTTGAAGATGCTTTTGATGCTTGACCTAGCTCCAAGCCATGATGCAATATGCAGCATAGACTTATCCCCATACAGGAATTTTCTACAGGGATGGTACAAACAGAGCATCAACCTCATGCTGCAGGGGACATAGGAACAGCTTCTTACTCTTCACTGATCCTTGTCACAATCCTGATTCTTGGTGAATTTGTGTGAACGGGCTCTGTAGATACATACCTGTGTGCATACAGAAACAGTTACCAGAAAACAGCAAGAGGAAAAGTACGCACAGAGAGCTACTGTGTGAAAGTCTCCCAAAAGCTGATAAGCTCTGGAGACTTGTGGTCCTGTTGAATCCAAGATAGCTGAAAAACTCAGAACAACAAGAGTCTGCAGAGTGTGTCCAAGGCTATCAGCATGCAAGAGCATCAACACTGGGGTTTATAACTTGGACCATAGTCAAGGAGGTGGCGGCTGCTATATGCAGACTCAGACCACAGGCTACAGGGTTTATATACGCCTGCGGAAGGAAGGGGCTTCTGAACACCTTCTTAAAAACCACTGGTGCATCGGTATGGCCTTTTGCTTCTCAGTAAACACCCAGGGCTGGTCTCCCTGCTGCTGCTCTAGCTGGGTAAAATGAAGGATTGAGGGGAATAGTTGAAGGGACAGTACCAATAGTTACATGCTATTAATAGTAACAGCTTGATTCTATTATTAATAATAGCTTAATTCACAAAATGTGTTCCAATACATACTGGTGGTAGTCCGTATCTCCCTCTGACTGGTTCCCCTACCTGGAAAATTCACCTCCTCCTCCACCATAGTTGTAGACAAGGAGGGAATGCAAAGAAGATGCCATACTGTGCTTGTAGGGGAGGGGGGAGGAAGGAATGATGCTCTTGGGGGCAAGGCAGGAGAGAGGAAGGCTTTTATAGGGGCAGGGAAGGAGAGACCAGCAACGTACCCCAGCTATCCTGGGCTCACTGAGGTCACTCATGACATCTGGGTATTGACAGAAATATAATACATATATTAACAACAATGGTGGCATTAAATTACCAAGATCCTTAGACGGATGGTGCTACAGGCTGTTCTGCCTTTTCCATTTGGTAAGTAAAACAGATATAAGCGGGTACTCATGTAAAGATTACTAAGTATTGCTGTCCACAGATGACTTTTTGCGGAGACTAACTAATTTTTGAACGTGGTTTAATTTCTGGAAACAGAACACCTCAGTCCACAGAATTTTTCTCTCATTAGTAGTGTTAATTGGCTCATGAATGGACAATAAAATGTTTGCCTTTATGTTCACCAGCCCTGTTGCTAAGAGCTCTATACAGTAACAAACTGTTCACATAAATTTTCACATCTTTCTTAGCTAAAACCCCAACAGAAAGGGGGAAAAAAAAAAAAAAAAAAAAGGTCTGCTGACATTGATAAAGAATTTGAAAAAGCTCCTATGGCTCCAGACTCCCAGTTTATAGTCTGGGAACATTATCGCAGCTTCATTTCCACAACAAAAAGGCCCCATTCTTTTCTTAAAGGTTTGACCGTTCATCCTGCCCTTGGTGTTTTGCATCAGAAATGCACTTGTGTTGTCAGCCTTTCTATTAGCACTCACTTATGGAGGGTGCCAAAGAAAAGTTTAAGAAAAGGACAAGTGTCTAACAGGTTACTATAGTTTCTTTTGTGCTCTTAAAATTTGCAGACTTCAGGCGTTTAAAAAATGTAATTAACATTTGTGCATATGATAAATTTAAAAATTGGGTGAACTTTTCACAGTTGAATGTTAACAATTTCCATTGCCTGTTCTCCAGTAAATTTCAATCGCTGGTTATTTTTACTCTACGGATTTTTGCTGGGCTGTAATCCTGCTGGGTCGTACTAGGCATTTTACAGACACAGAACAGGAAACAGCCATTTAAATTTTCAATGTAAATCTGGCAAAATAGAAGGTATTTTCCCCCCAAAGGTGAAAGAAAAGGATTTAAAATGTTGCAGGCTGGTAGGTGGGAGGCATCTTGCTAATATTACATATTTGAGTTATTTTTTCTTTAATTGTTATTTTATATAGTCATTTAGTTAGAAATTATGAAAGTGTATGAATAATGCACTTATACTACATCAACTTGCTGTGTAAAACACAGTCCCACAAGCAAATCAAATATGATCTTGGAAACATTTAAAGATAAAGCAAAATTAATGCAGTTGAGGATGGAAAGATCATACGCCTAGAGATCTCACCTATCAATATTCTTCCACCAATGTTCCCCAATTAAATTCCAGAACAGACTAATCGTTATTGGAAATTATCATCTTATGGTTGCTTCATGTCCTACAAGAACTGAGTCTAATGGTTTTAATGTCGTCTAGTTTAAAGCGTACTGGTGTCTGTATCACAAAACTAATCACAGTTTTGTGATAGAGAGTTGTGATGTACAGTTGACAGCCTGGTTAGCAAACCCAGCAGCAAATCCAATAACTATTGCATTAGCCTCTGGTGGCAGCATTTGCAGGTCAGAGTGAGGTAAGACAGTAGTATCAGGAAATCTGACTCATGCATATTCCGTGGTAATAACTTGAACTTCATTCTCCGAGGCTGCCAGGGTGATACCTACTAAAGGTGCTAGTTCACACGGTCCTTAAAAATGCAGTTGAGGCTTTGTCTGCAGGAGGATATTACACCAAACCAAGCAATTAGAATTAGAAAGAGACAGGATTAAGTCAGTACTACTGAATTTTGTTGACGCGTCTCTTTAAATATTGGTGCCCAAGAGAAAAAAAAATGCTGCAACATAGAATTTGAGAGTAAACACCTCAGCATTTTAAGAACTGCAAACGCCATTTTTGCTGGAATGCCATGAACATTATTGCTTTAAGATAAAACGAAGGACAATCCTATAAAACAGTACATAAAAAGACAAAGACATTACTTGTCACACTGCTTCTTTCAGGGCTAAAATGCTGGCTGCATGTTCCCATTGCACTATTTTAATGCTCCCAGCTGGCTTCTGCAGGAGAGTGCTTACTTTTTCTCATGAAGGAGTAAGACTATTCCTTCATCCAACATGATTCATATAGGGAACACAAAAAAACTGTCTCCCTATTGCCTTTTTGCTCCCCATCTCCCCGGGCTGGTGAGACAAAAGGATACGAGTTGCAGATGACTAGCACTGATATGAGATTTTTGGAAATATATGTAAATAAATCAATGTTGAATCAAAGGGACATAATAAGTTCCGTTCAGAAGCCTCACTCCATTGTATATATCTGAAGTCCCTCTAGTATATATGTGCTGGTGTTAGGTGTGAGCATCATGACAGCATTAAAGGTATTAATCTGCCTGCTAATGTCAGAGATAGGATGAAGAAACAGGACGCAGAATATTTGCTCCTCCCCAAATGGCAAGGAGCCTAGAGAGGACAATGAAATGAGGAGTCGGGGTTAAAAAGCAGAGGGGTTGTAGGTAAATTCAGAGAGGTTCTTGGAGGGACAGATTATCCAAGGCATTCAAAATTATTACAGGTTAAGACTCACGAAGCAGGTGAAATTATTCAGACTGGAGGAAGACATGGTTAGAAAAGGGAAGGCGAAGACGAGTTTAGCAAATTTGTTTTAGATAACAGCAAAAGGGTGTTTGGAAATGAGGGCAGAAATGGACAAGTATCTTAGCAATGAAGATAGATTGCCATGGATAAGCTTGCTAATGTCACATGGAATGAAACTATTTGATTTAATAAGTGTCCAGATGGAGAGCAAAGGGAGAATGAGAAATTAAAGGTGACATTAAGGCTACAAGAGAAGGAGGACAGTAAAATTCTGAATAAACAAGCAAGGGAGAAAAGATATCCTTGGGACAGCTAAGAAAGTCTCATATGAAGGGAGTTTGAGATGGCATGGTGACATCAAGGAAGGTATGACGGAGGCAAAAATTCACAACGGGAAAAAAACCTGTAAATAACAGAAACTGTTGGGGAGGATGAGTTAGTCAAAATAGAGACTATAAAGATAAAAGGAGGAGGACTGAGGGTGAAAATTTGAAGGGTGCCAACAGATAGTGGAGAGAGAGTAGGAGGATCTACCAGAGGAGGTGCTGAAAAGAACAGTGTTTGAGGTAAGTGTAGAAAGCTGAGAGCACAGGCTCACTAAAGGATAAGGTGGAAAGGAAAAAGATGTGGAGAAGTACCAGTGGTCCTGAAAGCCGCATTAAGGAGGATCTGAATGGAAAGAAGCCCTCTGGCTTGGCTAGGAAAGAACGTCAGTGAAAGGGGTCTCAGCACACACTAAAAGTAGATAATAAAGAAAGTCTGATAAATGCTAGCTGAGAATGAATGTTTGGAAATCTAACCGGGTGTGGGAAAAGCTCAGGGTGGAAAGTGCGACCATGTTTCCAGGCTGACTGAAAGAAGCTGGAGAACTGAGGCAGGGCAGCAGAGGAACAGCTGAGGAATAAGAGAACAAGGGTCAGTAAGACTATGTCAAACAAGGAGTAGAAAGGTAACACCAAAGAAATCTTACCCTCCAAGGCACAGACAGCAAGGGGAGGTTGGATTTAATTGACAGACAAACAGAGGAGGTAGAAAAATCAAAGTAGTTTAATTGTCTTTAAGGGGACTTTGCTATTTAATATTAGCAAAGGATTGCACACTTTGAAACTGTCCCCTGCAACTGCAAGATCCAGAAGACTCGATAGATGTAATGCCATATGTTAAAGTGATGCTATAGTTGACCTTGTTTCCTGAAGGAGAGACAAGAGATTAACTTATATGGAAGCTTTCCAGCCACTAAAAGTACAATAGAAATAGACAAAATGTCCTAAAATCTGCCTCAGTTATGGGGCAATTTAGCCATTAGCGTTGAGGTGAAAATATTTTGGAGAATCATTAGAGTTGATTAATAAATTTACAGGCCCTGTGAATTACAGAATAAAACTCTGTGGGGACCCCTATTTTCAGTCTTCCTTTTTCTGAGCAGACTATAGGGATTACTGAGGCCACACCAGCCTTGAGGCTGAAGTATCAAGGCAGGCTGCTTTTGATTTCTCTCAGTAACTAGTAGATTGATTTGCCTGGCATGGTCTGGGAGGAGAACTTGTGCCTGGATTATTAGTTTAGGAAGTCAGCATGAATCTCTCATAGTTTTTCAGTTATTAAATAATCGTGGCAAAGGAGGCCAACTCCCAGTTTCCAAGGTACTTGTGGCTTACTAAACAATTTATGTTGCTCAGAAGAGCTGCTGATGAGACAGGCTCTACTGGCACCTTGGCACCAACTATTTATGCCCTGGTTCCAAGGCAAGGTGCGACAATGATGTAGTGTGCTGTACTGGTACTCTGGTGCTATACCCATACTGCTGTGAAGGCTACAGTTCCCTTACAAATTCAACAAGTTCGCCTCAGACACTAAAATATCCATCACTTCATTGCCAGCCCAATATGCAGCTGCTGTTCGTCGCATCCTCATCGTATGCGGTGGAGTGTTAGCAGTGCTAACAGCATTGCATCATTCAGGTATAGAGTAAGTTGTTGACCGACAGTAAACCACTGACTAAGGTTGTCATGTCTTAATCTGAAATATAAAAGTGACTTTATGTACCCAACGTTGAAAATGCTAGGGCACTCTCCCTATAACCAACAAGAAATATATTCTTGCAGATCACACCTAACTTCTCTGCAACAGGGCAAGATAAAGAGACTGTAAAAACAGATTTCTAAATATATTGTTCTCTCTTGCTTGTGTAGAAGAGTACCGAATAATAAATGATATGAGAACAGAAATGTTTTAAAGAAAAGGCCACCTGTCATTATATGCCTTAGCATAATTCAGTTCATTTAGTAGGGCAATGACTTATCTCTTCTACAGGACCTCTTGCAGGCTGATCTTGGTACGGATGTTAAACAAGTAATACATTTTTAAAAAGCGATCACCCTTCAAATCACTCAAACTAATATACTGAATTTTATCTGCTTTGACAACAAAATTTTTTTGCAACACAAAACCAGCAACACAGTAGTCAGCTATTTTAAAATGGCATGGTAGGAGGATTCTTTCAGGGTTTTTTTTTTTCCCAAAGATTGCATATTCTTTATGGTTTAAGTACAGAGACTGCCTAGCCTCATTAGGAAGCTGGGTTGACAAAACCTTCAGAAAATCTATGCAAATCTATACATTAATACATTTCATGATTACTAGTGTGTGAATTTCTCACAACTCAGATCCACTTATATCTAATAAGAGGCAAGAACTGTGGTAAAACTTCTAGTCAGAAAGAGACCCAGAGTCTCTTTCCAGAAAATGTTTGTTTTATCTCATTTGCACTAGTCTGTCCTAGGGAGAAATACAGAAAGATATAATTTCCCCAATCTCTCATTTAGATGTTGACAGAACTTCTAACTTGCTTTTGAAATCTTCACTCTGAGAAGAGTTAAAGGAAGTATGAGAGGATGATGCAGTACTCCAGGTGGGCTCTCACGCAAAAAAAAAAAAAAAAGAGTACTGCCTTCAGCCCTGGGGCCCGCAACACAAGAAACACAAGAAGGACATGGATCTGTTGGAGCGAGTCTAGAGGAGGCCACAAAGATGATCAGAGATAGGAGCACCTCTCCTATGAGGAAAGGCTGAGAGAGTTGGGGTTGTTCGGCCTGGAGAAGAGAAGGCTCCAGGGAGACCTTATAGCAGCCTTCCAGTACCTAAAGGGGCCTACAAGAAAGCTGGGGGCAGACATGTTGCAAGGGCATGTAGTGATAGGACAAGGGGCAATGGCTTTAAACTGAAAGAGCGAAGACTTAAATTAGATATAAGGAAGAAATTCTTCACCGTGAAGGTGCTGAGGCACTGGAACAGGTTGCCCAGAGAAGCTGTGGATGCCTCATCCTTGGAAGTGTTCAAGGCCAGGTTGGATGGGGCTTTGAGCAACCTGGTCTAGTGGAAGGTGGGCAAAGGGGTTGGAACCATAGAGTCCTTCCCTCTAAGGTCCCTTCCAACCAAACTATTCTATGAGTGTACGATTCTATGATAAAATCTGGCAGATGAGATTTGGCACAAAGTGCTTGAAAACCAAAAGCATATATGACAGATTGAAAGATATGGCATCCTTAGATGCATCAGAAATGTAGAGAGAAGAAGATGCACTGCACACAACAGATCACAAACCTGTAGTTTTTCCCATGATTCAGAAACCAGTCATCTCAGCTGAAAAATATTCTGGGCACCGGAAATCCAGGATGAATCCAGATTGGATTTTAATGACTGGAATTCATTAATAATAGTTGGCTGATGAGTGGTAGAAAATTAGCTGTGGTCCAATTGCATGTCCCTGTGAGTTTATTCTTGCATAGAAAAGCCAGCACAACATTTGACTATGTAGTCAAAGGTGCGTGGTGGTGGCTTTTCAGGAGCTAAGAACCACAGGGCTACAAGGCTGAAACATTTTCTTACTCAAAATATGACTAGGGCACCAGTACTGATGGCACGTGGTGACTTGCAGTTTTGGAACATTCGTATTTGTTCTATGAATCATCATAGGATTTTACTCTTCAACTTTCTTATGCTGGCGCCTTTAACTAGCAGCTAAGTGACAAAACTATGTACATGATCATTTTATAAATGAGAAGAAATAAACCCAGGGAGAACAAATGGAAGCCAGGATTTTGGGATTTAGACTTCATTTATTTCAAAACTGCTAGAATTCTATTTAAGTCTAATTATACACGTTAAAAAAAAAGGATATACTTATTTTTAACAACATCATTTTTATAGGACCTACAAATTTGT
This sequence comes from Cariama cristata, assembly GCF_000690535.1. Lineage (NCBI taxonomy): Eukaryota > Metazoa > Chordata > Aves > Cariamiformes > Cariamidae > Cariama > Cariama cristata. The sequence continues at coordinate 45,442 of NW_009603484.1, forward strand.
ACTTTATGCGTATAATTTCTTTCTTATTACTAACCCTTTCTTCAAACTGACCTGACATAGCTGGGGTTAGGGCCTGTCCCAGGGAGATTTCAGCCTGTAAGGTGGCATTGGAGCTCCCCTTCCTCCCCTGTCCGCCTTCACTTGAGTACTGGAGACATTACCCCAATGCAATTCTCCCCAGAGCCTCACTGGGGAGGGAGGAGAAGGAGAGCCCCAGACAGACAGACACTACAATACCCCTGGCAGGCCTTGAGGACAGGTGGAAGGACAAGGCAAAGAAGTGCAGAGCTGGGTAAAAGACCAGGAGTACAGATACTACACGGGTACCGGCATCTAATGATCCTGATGCTGTTGCTTAGTGGATAAATTCAGAATCATTTGTCCCACTGTACATGGTTTTGTTGCCCATCACAACTGACATGCTTGTGTTAGTTGTCTTATGCTAACAGAGTCCTTTAGCGGGAAGACAGCAAATGCCAGACAAATGCTTTCTGCAAGCATCATTCAAACAGCTTTACACAAAACTCTCCAGAGTTGTGACAGCTCAGTGGAGCCAGCTGGCTAGTGGTG
>NW_009603484.1:46039-64374 GCF_000690535.1 Cariama cristata
CTGGTACAGGATACCATATGCAGAAACACTATGTACTAGCCAAGCTTGAGATCAGGAGGTTCATGAATCACAGAATCACAGAATGGTTGGAGTTGGAAGGAACCTCTGTAACTCATCCCGTCCAAAGCCCCTGCCAAAGCAGGTTCACCTACAGCAAGTTGCACAGAATCATGTCCAGGCAGGTTTTGAATATCTCCAAAGAAGGAGACTCCACAACCTCTCCAGGCAGCCTGTTCCAGCGCTCTGCCACCATCAAAGTAAAGAAGTTCTTCCTCATGTTCAGATGGAACTTCCGAGTTCCAGTTTGTGCCCATTACCCCTGAGGTTTATCACAGAGAATGGCTGCACTTGGGTATTGGCACCACAGAGCTGATACCAAGGTCGTTTATTCTGAAGAAGAGACAGGGTAGAGCTGGAAGAGTGCAGTGTGCACACCACGGGTGCATGCACAGGGTATTATGACAAGAGATGGGTGAGGTTTACTGAGCTTTCAGCAGCAGGACGAGTCGGCATGTGAAGATACTGTGTGGATGAAGACAGTCTCACTGTGATGCTGTACAGCCCCCCACTGACCAAAGAAGTTTTAAAAACAATCTTGCCCTACTATGCAAGGATTTAATACCTAAGTGCTGACATTAATCTCTAACATTATCATAATCTTCAATATTAAACAGTTGCCATTTTATTTCAACTCTACAGGGATTCCCTAAAACTTCTTTCATCAGGAATGGCTAAAACATTCCCAAGACCTCTGGCACCAGTCTGGCATATGTAATATATACTGGGCCTGCTTCTTTACTCCACTCTATCAATTTTATTCCAGTGTAAAAAGCCTCCAGCCTCTGTGTTTGAATTGCCAGACCTTAGCTTCAGTACAGAAGAAAATAAATCAGTGTATCTGTTACGTATTTCTTGTCTTACTTATCTCCAAAGGCAAAATAATTTTGGATAGGTGCCCTAGGGAGCAGAAAAGTCCATGTGTTTTCAGCTTATGTGATATTTGTTCCTTCTTAGATCAGAAGATTACACAGTAATCTCAACAATAAAATAAACTCCAAGCAATAATAATCCTCCAATGTTTTAGCTGCATGAAGAAAAGCCTCCTCAGTGAAGATTTTGAAAAGAAATAGGAGGTGATGGAGAGGTTAATTTGGATGTAATTTCATTCTTAAGGTGATTTGACTTGTGACTGGTAGCAGCACTACTGAAGAAAATGCACGGCCAGTAAGCAGGTGATGAGAGCTTTGCATACGTGCAGTCTTCAGCAGCACAGCCCAGAAGGGTACTAAATGTTGCTCTGCCCTCTTCTCTCCCATCACTACTTCTCTTTGCCCAAAACAGGCCTTTAAAATTGCCTTCATGCCTTCCTCCAGCCCCAAACTTCACAGTTTTCTCCTGGTTTCTAAAAGGATATGCAAGTATAGCCGGAGATAGGAACTTGTTTCCCAAATATATGTTCTGTGAAAAACAGGTAGATCCTTAGTGAAATCATTATTTCTCTTCATTCTTGTTCACGCTGCAAAATAATAGCCTATTTTATACACATACACAATTATAAGGGCTCTCCCCCTCCGAACAAACATACATGGATACTTGAATGGTTGTGGTGAAACTGATGAGTGAGCTGGAAGTACAAACTGCTGGCATGAAGAGGGTTTCAGAGCCGGGTATGTGTTTCTCACAGCAGTTACATTTTCCATAGCAGGTATGAAATTTACCCTTTGAAAAGACACTTCCTTTTTGAAATTGTTACTGGCTTTGAGAAAAATAACATATTTCAGGCTTTCTTTGCACATTGTAAGGAAACAAAAACAGGTTACAAACGACATATAAATAATTCTCTCACCTTTAAAAACCTGCCATTTTCTGTAAAAGGATTCTGCTGCATTTTCTTCCATTAAATCCCTTCTGTCTCATGTCTTCTCAGTGCTCTGTTTCTGCTCTATGTGAAAAGGTATCTCAGCAATATAATATCATGTCAGGGGCAAAATTCTTCTATGATGTGACATACTACTGCATTACAGTTTTAGGAATGCTCTGAGCTGAAGTCAGATAATAGTTTATTTTCAGTGATGATGTTAAAAGGTGTGTTACACTGTTCTAGGAAGACAAAAGAGAAAAAAAAAAAACACACTTAAGATGCAAAAAAATGCCATAGGAAACAAACTGTAGAGATACACTCTATTCATAAAGGTATACTTAAAAAATATGTTAGAGGACCCAAAATATAGAAATTCTCTTCTGTACTTACATGTCTTTTCTGGTAGATGTTCAAATTAAGATATAGCTGAAGAAAATAAAACTGCTATAAGAAAAGTCCCTTTCTACATTGGATTATCTTCCTCAGCGACAACATTCTGACTGCGTGTCATGCAGATCTCTTCCTAAAATGTAAGTCTGCACCTAGTGCAATCAGTGGTAACATCTCCCTAAACATTCCAAAGGGACCTTTATGTGGTCATCCATAGTGCATTTATCTTTACTTTTGTTATCTAGAAGTTGGCCATCTAGTTCAAACCAGTTGTCCAAGGAACCTCTCCAGTCAGTGGAGGAAGTCAAATATCTTCACCAGGCAAAGATACACATCTCAAGATGTGTGTTTGGCACCGATAAGAGCAATTGCCCTCTGGATGTACCTGTGTCAGCCCACTAAATGTGTAGCTTAGACAATCTCTAACCTTTAGATGACTGAAGATCAGTGAGATAAATCTCACCACAAATGTACTGTTGCACTGAGGCTACTCTAAGGCTCAGACTCACTCCACCTTGTTTAGGTACACTTCCAAGGTAGCTATGGGAGGAGTCATTTGCCTGAGGGACCTTCTATAGAGACTGGAGTATGACAGGCACATCCTCAGAGTAAGCCATACCATGGGGCTGCACAGAAGAACATGAGAAAGGAACGCACAAAGTCTATTCAGGTCACCTAAGATCCGCTGAGAGACTACAGCAGGAGCCAACCGCGAGCCTTTTCCATTTCAGGCAACCTGGACAAGCAGTTAGCACGATGTGGGATGAATCCCAGCTTAAACCCCACTAATCTGTGGATTTCCACATGTACTGTAAAGCACTAACTGCAATGTCATGCTTTCCTATAAGATAAACGATACCCAATAATAAGGCAAATCCAGAGTTGTCTGAAATAGTAGCTCTTAGAGAGTTTTTTATAGCAGAGCAAACCAGATGTTGACTTTATGGATGTGATAAACTGTTTTAAAAATTGTAGTACAATATGATTTCAGCTGTTAGCACAGATTCTGCTAAGTCATCTGTATATGTCCAAGGAGAGAATTTGTCCTTAATGACTTATTTGTCCTTCTGCTTATTTTTAAGTGGCAGCTTAAAAACATCAGCCAGCATGAAGTATCGGAGCCAAGTGGTCTCCTGCTATGTTTATTAATTTCAGTGCAGAGCCATTTTAGCTTTATATTTTGTCATTCAGAATTCTGTGCTCCATATTCCCCAGTATTTCTGCTTGCAGTACTGCGGTGCATGGAGATATGCACAGAGCTTGTGTGCCAGACAAAAGCTGCTGAAGTGTTTCTGGCCCGAAGCTTGTCCTGGAAAGTATCAAAGTCAAGAATCCGAATGAAGTATCCAAACGAGCACACCAGGAGTCTGGCTAACCCCATAACTTCCAGTTGTCATGGTTTAGCATTCTTGTCCACCCCACAAACTCTGCTCACCTGTAACACCACTCTCAGTAGTAAGCAGACTCAGCTGAATGCAGAAAGTCCTTTCTTTCACTGATCTCCCCTAGTCCAAGTCCTACTCTGAAGTACAGCTCCTTGGTTATTTCTGCTCTTCCTAGTTTTAACTGCTGTTATCTCACTCCTGTTGGGTCATGGCACAGTAAAGTCAATGCTGCTGCTAAACTAGGCTGGCCTCCACTGTGCAAAGACTCAAGGCCAGATTAGTCCAGTCCTTCACCATAACTCTACAAACCTTATTAGTTAAAATCAGAGACGACGACTCCTTCTCTCCTTCTCCTTTTCCTTCTCCATCTCCTTCTCCTTCTCCTTCTCCTTCCCCTCCTCCTCCTCCTGCTCCTTCCCCTTCTCTTTTGACTGCATTTCCTTACCAAACTGTCCATACAGTCACACAGGAGGTGCTTACTGCAAGGCACCTCCTATTCATTCAGTCCCTTTCATCTCTAAGGTAAAAACAGGATTCTACTGATATCTGAGGAAAACATAAGCAAATAATTCATAAAGAGAAATTATTAATATGAAGTAGTATAATTCATACAAATGAATCAGATTAAAAGCTACTTTTCTCCCTATACATGGAACAGAGATTACGATGTTTCTAAATAATATTCTTACAATGTTTACATTTCATATAAATTGACTTGAGAGATCTCTCTGGTCACTGTGGACATTTTCTCATCACCAGTGATTTTCAAGTGCTTTCCTACAGTCTGAATTTTTTCCGTGCTAAGGTACAATATGAAGGTAAACTTGCCTTACTTTGAAGGAACATTAAAAGCATGTTGTGTTTAACTGCTGGGAGTTGAGGATATTCTATACAGGAAGTTTACTGGAAAGCTCAGAGCTAAGGGATTACAGCATATTAGTTATGACACCTCTGGGAATATTTAGATTTTGAATCAGAACTCAGGTGGGTTTCAGTGATACCAATTTTATCCCGAAAGGAATATTAGCACATTACAGGCAAATAGTACTGGTTTGTTCTGATACAAGAAAAACTTCATTTTTGTAAAAAATAAAGTGCTGACTAGGTGAACTTCTCTGCTGTGCTGAAAGATTGTATAAGTTTATGCAAAACCTTATTCTGAGGATACATAAAGACCTCAGAATAGGATATGAGGGGGTGTATATACATACATAGCTTTCATCCTCAAAACACTATACTGATAACGGCAAGAAAAAAACTGGGATTGTTGTGCCCCAGTTAGCCTGTTAAATGTTCACAATAATAGATATAGTTACTAACTGAAAAAACAGCTCTTGCTATTGAGATTGTTCTACATCAGAGTCAGAGATAAGCAGCATTTGTTAGAGTGAAACTAGAACATAGGTAGGTAAGTAGGTAGGTGACTATATATTAGTATTGTTTCCAAATTTCAACCAAAGGTAATTAATCTCTTTCTTGGAATAGAGGGAGCCACAGGATAGGAAAAATAGTTATTTATTCCATGTTAAACAATTTAGAGGGGTTTAGCAGCTTTAGTTTTCTAATGACTTGAAGGAGGAATTTAGATGCTGGTGTAATACAAGCATGGTCCTACTGATCTGTTTGTCTTTCTCTGTGAAATGCTGCCTATAGCAGAGCAAGCTGTTAGCCTGAATTTGAAAGGAAATGAGGCTATTTAATTACAGTCTCTGTCAATCCTTCCCTAATAACTTTTGAACCAGATGGCCGGTTTAAAAAAAACAAAAATGACAAGGGGACTGAAATCTCTGCAGTCTGAAGTTCCTAAAAGCTTTCAGAAAAGAAGCAAATACAAAAAGAAGGAAGAATTAAATATTGCATACCCAGTGGAGAAGACAAGTGAGCCCAGGTTACCTGCTGTGTTTGGCCTGCCAGGCAGCCCCTCAGCAGTGGTACGTCCAGGGAATTAATTAGCATCCTGGCATCCCAGGATCAGCCACAGTACATGCTTTCTCTTGCCTTGCCCATGGGAGGAAGCTGAGGACAAAGCGGGGAACAAAAAGGCTTAAGGGAAATGAGAGGGAAATATTTTAAGAGAAGGCAAAGTGCTAGGGCCCATGAGGGAGGCTAGTGCTCTCCCAGGTGAGGGTAGAAGGAATGTGTAGTAACACAGGCATAAATTGATAGGAAATGAGTTTTAAGTAGTTCTGCGGCTCATGTGGCTTCCTGCTTATTAACTTAATCATCATGGTATCATACATAAGCATTTTCACTGAACTGAGCTTTTGCAAAAAGATTACCAAAAATTGTGACATGTATATACATATACATATATATATATGTATGTATTTAGATCCAATTAACCCTGTTTCATCTGAACGTCAGGTACACCAAGATATTTCTGATAGCAACAAGAAGGGCATTTTAGGTAAAGGGAAGAACAACAGTAAACCGTGAAAATTCTCTTTTTCTTTCCTAACTGTAAGATGAAATTTGGGCTTGCAGTATTTAGATTTGAAATTACTACTTGCAGCTTTTTTGATATAACTATTACAGTGAGCATGAAAGCTCTTCCAGCAAATTAAAACATTCTAAAATACCTACAGTATCACCAGAGTCAAGAATTCCTTTATCTTTTGCATCACCTCAATAGAAGGTGAGCTTGAAAAATGTTCTGCAATGTAACAGATGAGTTTGCAGACCTACAAACAAGGGAGATCAGTATGGCAATGCCAACTTATTTTACTGCATCCTTTATTATTGTGCACTATATCTTAATTTCTCCTACTGCTTTCATATTGCTGCTATTTGTATTAGACAATGTATGTTCTATATCAAAATATGTTATCATAGTATCACAGAATAAAACACTGACCAGTAATAGATGTCAACAGAAAATGCTGGCAGTGCTGTAGTGAAGAATTATGGGGCAGACAATTTGGAGACAACCTGCATATAGGAGAAAATATTCCCGTGTTTTCATAACACAGTAGCAGTGGCTTTACACAATGACATACAGGGTTTATATTACTGGATAAAACTCTGCCTAAATGTGGGGATATTATCTACATAAATATGAAGTTTTTTAACTGCCTTACTTAGCCCTTGACCTGAGTCTGACCATGAATGCCATGGGTCACTCTTGGATTAGATGCTTCATGTTTTCTTTTATTAATTTTATAAATATTGCCTTCTAATTGCATTGGAGGTTCCACTGTAAGCTTTTGCTAGTGGCTAAATTTTGTAGCCTGTTAGAAACCAGGGGCAGGACATGCTCTCATCTCCTTCTCAATCTTGCCTATTTAGTGACCTCCTTTAAAACTAGAAGGTCTAGTCTACTAACTTAGACTAAGACAACCTAAGTAAGATAAACTCCACTGGAAACTTCAAATCCCAAAGACCTCCAAGACTTTTTCCATTGATCTTTCTGGATAGTGGCTGGAGGCATTAAAAACCTTACTGTTTCCTGTCTCCCTGGGTCTCTGGTAGGCTAATGGTGTGTATTTTCCTCTTTTATCACTTGTCTTACAGTATGCCTTGCCTAACTCCCACTCAGACCCAGGCCCTCCTGTCTTTTGATCTCAGTTTGATTGCTTTGCTCCTTTGCTGACTAGATTTTCACATCTTATGGGGAGCTGTGATTGAGAAAGCAGTTCAGAACTAGGCCCATCATAGTATAATTTAGGAACAAATATAATCATCCCCACCAAAATATATGAGTTTAGAAAAGGTTACAACTCAGAAAAATTACTAATGCTTTTTTTGTACTGAAAAGATAACAAAATAGCTTAGACACATTTTAGCTATCTGCATTTGAAATAGAAATGTTCTTCCTGAATAGAGATTATCTGTAAAGATTTAGGAAATAAAATCACAGGTTTTAGGAATGTTGAATAGGAAATAATCTGCCAATCATGTTATATTACCCCCTGCACAAGCTAACCAAGCTTTATATTAAAAACAGTTGAGGAGTTCTTTTGACTCTTGCATTTGCTATCCTAGAGTCATAGTTTTCTGATGTTTGGAAATTTTCATTTCTAGCCTCAGTTTTCCTGTGGAAAAGTTATACATGTTTGTCCTTGAGTCATTACTGCCAGTTAGCTGAACTGAATCTTCACTCTCTCTGGCATTTACCTCTCTTGCCAAAAAATCTACCGTCATATCCCTCTCTGCTTTTACTTCGTTGACTTAAATACACCAATCCCTTTTATTCTCTTAACATAAACAGGTTCCCTGTTCTCCTGATTCTCTCAGTACTCCCACCTCCCAGTACTGCAAGTCAAGTCTGTGTTTCTAGGAATGTAAAACTGTAAAGATGATACTTATACCAATAGAAAATTATGTGGTACCAGGGCATGAGGGCACAAGCACAGGATCATCCATACTATCAAAACACTAGCCTGTTCCCTGGCACAACTTTAGCCCATGCCATCCAGTATCCCTCTGGACAAGACATGGTGCGGAGGACAGAGCAAGTCACAGCCATTCCCAGTAGATGCTTTGAGATGCAGTTGGGAAGGGGGAATGCAATTTAAGCTTATGAGCCATTTATTTACTAATATAGATATAGCCACAGAATTTCAGACATTAATGAGACTTCATTTGCATGCTGTCAGTACCTCCACTGGAGATACTTTGATACAGTTGATGATTGCATTTTCTGTTTTCATGGACAAATTACACGGATGACATCACATCAACCGATTTTTTGCAGTTGAGGCCCTTAGAAAGCACTTTTGTTTACACTGCAATTTAATTATAGCTGAACTAATTTCTGATCACTCATTTCAAAGTATTTTTCAATGACCACCTTTTCAATAACATCACATCACATCACAAAGCAAGTCTAATATAGTACCATTTCTGATTGGTTCTGTGGCTGTTTGGTGCATGTTCTTGTCAGATACCAGGCTCAGAAAGATCTAAATTTTACCATTTGTTCTCCAATCTATACCAGAATGACAGACCAACACTTAAGTGAATTGCATCTTTCTCTAAATTGAAACCTGAGAGGACATCTCTGGCAAACTTCTTTTACTCTCTTCAGGAAACTTACTTTCTTTTTTAAACAATTAATCATCAAAAGGGATAGCAAAACTAATTTTTCCTCTTTGTATCTCCTTTTACAGGGGGTACCCATTTATAAGCTCCAGCATTTAGCAATCTGTTCCCCTCGAAACTGCCTTTAACATTTTTTCTGAAGATGTGATTTCTAGTTACTTATTTCTGAACATTTTATGCTTTACAAAGATGATCACTATTCACTATGTCCCTGTTGTTCCTACAACATCTAGCTTCATATTCTCCATTGGTTGTTCTAATTTCTTTCCATTCTTTTGTGTAAACCTCTTATAATTACTGTATAGATACTTCAATTCCTTTTTACTGTTTATATCCAATTTCTCAGACAGATGAGACATAGTCCTTTTTATGTCTTTTTTTCATTAATATAAATACTTTCTTCTAGCTAGCAATGTTTTCCTACTCTTTAACCTATTCCTTTTTTTGTTGTGTACTATTTAATCAGGGTTTTTTTTCTTTGTGCTAAAACCAGATGTTTTTTCCACTCCTCATTCCTCTCACTTCTTCATTCACATAACAGAGACCCAGGAGGCCAGTATCCCTGGTGCTCAGTACTATTATCATAAATGTTGTCTAGGAGATGGATATCTGAAAATCTTTTTTTCACAGAGATAATCCTTGGCTGCGTTATATTATTATGATTGTGTCACAGAATTATAAGAAATTATAAACTGCAGGAGCCACTGCAGATCATTAAGTCCAACCTTGCTGCTCAAGGCAGGGATAGCTTCAGGGGTAGATCATGGGGTGTGGAAGCAGCAGCAGGAAGGATCAAAGGTAGGAGAAGAGCAATAGGAATGACCTCATATTGAAGGCACCTACTGATTAGCAGTTCATCACGATCTTAGCACATAGATATCAGCTTCTCAGGACACCCAGATCAGAGACAAAGAAGAGTGAGTAAATGCTGACAACTCATGGAGGTGAGAGGTGGGATACAATGGAGAAACTCATCACTAAGATGCCCTAAAGGGTAAAAAAGGACACGTGCAAAAATCATCACATTGCTCCCAACCTAAGAAGAGACCAGGAGACAGGTCTCAATAGCCGGTGTCCTTGTCCTTCAACAGGACTCCTGGACAGACCACCTGGATTCAAGCATCCTGATGTCTGCATGCTGGACAGACTACCTGGGTATACATGTTCTGGTGCTTGTTTGTGAGAGTGAGAAAGCATGAGTGCAATCAGTATTGTTTTAAAGTAAATGACCTTCCAGTCCCATTTTCAGTGGGCAGCAAGAGCGTGGTTGCTCCATGAGGGGAGATGAGCCGGGAGCTGAGGGTAACCATGCACAGGCAGAGGCAGTTCCCTCACCAACCAGGCACCCTCCCACCACCCCTGAGGAAGGTGAACAGGGCTGGATTGACAGGAATAGGGTCTGGTGACAGCCCAGTGACCATCAGATGAATACAAAGTGATGGGTCACGTCCAAGATCAGCCCAGGAAGTCCCATTAGCAAGTCAGCAAGGGACAGGGCTGGGCAAAGACTTACCCACAGCATAGCTTGGGCAGTACTGAGGAGATAGGGGACTCCAGGGGCCCCAGGAAAAGGGTGGGGGTCCCAAGTGAGGCTAATCAGGGCAATGAAGGCTTATTGGCCACTCAGGGCCCTGACATCCACAGGATCTTTCACATGGATTTGTTAACAACGTTGCAACAGTATTTCCTACTGATCTAGTTGATTTTTAAAAATCTCTGAGGCCAAAGATTCACAGACCCTTGGGTAACCTGTTCCAGAGCTAAACCATGATCACAGTAAAGCTTTTCTTCTTACGTTTAAATCAAAATTTCCCTCACTGCAGCCTGCAACTGCTGCTTCTTGTTCTTTCACTACGCCACTTGCCCTGTCTTGTTTAAAGCCCCCTTTAAACCAAAGACTGCTTTTAGAGCCCACTGGAGACTTCTCTAGGCTGAAGTCCACTTTGCTTTGCCTGTCCTCGTAAACCAAATACTCCAACACCATCACCAAATGGTTTAGCAGTCCTCTGCAGTCTGCTGACAACTCCCTTGTATGGGGCAGAGCCCAGCCTTTATAAAGTGTTTGAGGTGTGACCTCACTAGAGTTAAGCAGAGGGTAAATGGAGAAGGTAAATGAAGGCTAAATGGGTAGAGAGCAAATGCAAAGAGATGCTCCATTTCCTAAGCATCTCGCTCTAGATTGCCATAATCATCCCTGATCTGTTCTATGTCATGTCATTTGTCCACAGAAGAGTGACAATCAGAGGAAACTCTTCTGGTTCATCAGTCTACAAAGGTACATTAAACTACATCTTGGTCACTCTTCAAGACCACTGTAACAGCCAATATGTCTACAGCTTGCTTATGACTTGGTATATGAAAATCTCTAACATCTTCCACTTACAGGCTTCCAAGCACCTTCAGCTTATTCTATATGTAGCTGTAACTTACTTATAACGTTTATTGATCATCTATTAATTCCACATGAAGTATTTATAAATGTACCCTTCATATAAAGTATGATTCATTCATCTACAGAAATTTATTGTTTGAAGGGTTATATTATATAAACCAGATCTTTATTATTAACAGAATGAAATTACAGTATCCTGTAAAAATCATTCATGATTATAAAGACAGAGAAACTATGCTGACATGTTTAATAGTACTAGAAATTGGATAGTATAGCTATTATACTGTATATATAATATATAGTTTTTTATGGCTGAATAGCCGTATTCTATGATTCTAATAGCATTTGGCTTCATTCTTTATTTAATAGCTATTTTGAACCACCATGTTGCTCTAACTTCTATCATAATTCTCTACAAATCCTGTAGCCCACTTAAATGGTTTAATTAATTGTTCTACTTGATCAAAGAAACAAATATAGCCATACCTATATATAACAGTAAAATATTCAGGAGAAAATTTCAACAGATAGATAGTCCCAGACAATTTGTACTGAAAAATATTTAAATGATCACTTTGAAGTGTAAAGCAACTGCAAACACAAATTGTGAAATATAAGAACACACAAAGGAAAAGTGCATAGCTAAAGAAAAAGCTCATTCAGTGAGAAAACTGCCTTTTCATTCCTAAAAGATTTTAAGACCTGATACTTATCTGATATGAAATACTGTATTTCTACTAACTTCCAGTATTTGATTTAATGGCAGGCTGATTTATGCCACTGGGCAACCTTGCTCAACATCCATTAATGTTACATAGGTTGACTCAGAATCTCATTTCCACTTTTTTTCCGCAGACTTCAGCCTTGCCTACAAGAAGGTTACCTCGCGGTAAGAATATTCATAGTCATGTCACACTAATGGGGTTGCTTCATCCATGTTCAATGAGCTGACTTTTACTTTACCATGACGCATTGTTTCTATACAGAGAATTGAATTTACTTTGAATGTCATGCTCAACTTGGGGAAAAGGTGTGCTGCTGTCTTCGTTCCCCTTTCAAACACCATGCTGTGGGGGGCAGCTTCTATGAAGGCCTGGAGGACATTTAACAGAAGCCAGTTAGGTTGGAAGTCAACGTAATTCCGAGTATGGAATCAAACCTTTAAAGTGTCAGGATTTGTTTCCAGACATCATTTACATTATAATTGTATCAAAGAATAATCCTGGTATAATTTTCCATACTCTTTCACAAAAGGCTTCTGTGCTGCAACAACAGTGTTTGGGAGCAAGGTACAACTTGTCCCTTCTGTCTTTGATATCTCACCACTGGATGACTGCGTGTTTTGGGGCCAGACACAGCTGCTGACAGCAGTTTTCAAAATGACAGCTAGTGTGCCGGTGTGCAAAACTGTTTCTAGACTTGTAAAAAACACTGATAGGTACCCTCTGAACAGTTAGCCTCATAGCTGTACATAACCAGAAGGAAGATGGGTACTGTCCTGGTGATCTGTGCAGAGCCTGCCTTGGAAGTCCAGGGGTGAAAGAGCTTCTTTGTCTCTGCTGAAATGTGTGGTTATTTTCCTCTGAAAGCTCAGCACTCTGCATTGCTACTGGGAAGTTATGAGGTAGAGACAGCAAGAAATCTTGTGATGAAGACAGGTGCCATTATTTCATAGATGCCCACATGTCTGAGGGCTTACCAGGAGACTATTAATAGTTTTGCCACATATTGGTGTACATCATCAGAAAGATCACTTTATGGTTACTGCCTGCACCATATCAGTTCGAGCAAATGGTGGAATGCAGGAAAGCATAATTTGGAAAGGTTACAAGTATACACTTGCCAAAGAATCAGATTTGTCTTCTTTGACAATTTTAACTCAAAAGACTTATGCCTACCAAGACAGCACAACTATGCTATAAGTAGAGTAGATAAGTAAAACAATAGTTTTGATGTAAGTACACCTTTTATGTCAACACATGGAAAATAATGATGATATTAATTGACATCACAGGAGCCTGAGAAGTCGGATAAAAGGGAGGGAGGTAAAATCGAATTGGCTAACAACAACTGGACCAACAATATATACTTTTCACTTTCATTATGAATTCTAAAAATTTCTAATCCATTTAATTACTATAGTGTGCCAAAATCTAGGTAATTTGTCTTTTACCTTCCAGAGATGTACTAGCCTCAGAGCCACAGTTAAAGAAGCTTTCATGATTCCTTAATGATTTTAATTATGTACTCTTTTTAAAAGGAAGTTCTCTATTTAGAAAATGTATGGTAGGTTATATTGGGTAAGAAATGGTGAAACTCCTTGTGGATTGTGTTTTGGGAATGCTTTCAGATATTATCAATAACAGATCATTTTCATATACCTCAGCATTATACACCTTTCTGGTTCTATGAATCAGATAAAATTATCCTAACAGCATTTTAGTATTGAACTACTCCCAGGGCAAGTATTACATGAATATTCACGACATCGATAGAGATCTGATGTATACTTTCATTTTTACAAAGTTTACATTAATATAAGACTGTTCTCCATTAAAATGCTGTAGAGCATCAGCACTCAGGGTATGTATAAATTTGGTGGATTTGACTGAAAATCCATTTAAAAATCAATGTTTCTTTTGTATTTCTGATGCTTGCCTTCAGCCTCTCCCTTTGGTGCAGAGCTGTCCCTGCGTTCTTTTCCCTGGACCATCTACTATCAGCCAGTTTCCTTACCAGTTTCACCCTTCTGATCAACTTTAGAAGTTAAAAACGACCACAAATTGTGGCTAGCAGGTTTGGAAAAGGAAGGCAGAAATGTGTGCAAACAGTGCAACAGAAGACAGGAGAGAAGAAAAACTGCAACTGAGCAACAAGTTGAAACCTTCAGGCCCAAGAAAGCATTACTGGGGTTCATTAGTTAAGTCTGAAACCTATTAAACTCCAGCATGCAAGAAAAACTTCATCCAATAAGCTGCAATTTAAAAAAAAAAGCCTTTCCAGAAATTTAGTATTACAAATGGCTAAACGCATATTTCAGTTTACTGGAAACAAAATGTGTTGTGAAGAGAAAGGGAAGATGCTTTCAAAGTTTTCTTCTTGAATAACAACTAACTTAAATATTTTAAAAATTGTTCAGTGGAAGTGGGCTGATATGTAATTGAGTTAAAAAGGCCAGTACAAGAATGCTGAGTCTACAGATAATGTGAAATTCCTATATCATTTCTCCTGAGCTGGGAAAAAATCCTTTTCATTCTAAGAAACAAAATTAAAAAGACCTTGAAAACTCCAATACAAACAAGTTTATTTGTACTGATTATGTGGTGCATGATTTGCTGTGTCAGATCCTAACAACATTCCATCTACACAGTATTAGCAAACATCGAGAGCAGAATTTGCAATTTCAGAAATCTAAGGGTTTTTTTGCCTCAGTTATCTCTCTTTCTGTTCCTTAAATGAAATAAAGTGGTAGGAAACTTCTTTGACTTGCCATGTAAAGAATTCCCAGCAAATATAAACCCTTTCTGCCTGAAGCTACTTGCAAAAGGATATATTGTGAACAAAAAGCCAAAGTGGCAAGAATGTAATGTTTTCAGTTATTTGCATCTTTCACGTACTTCACATGGGATCTGTGCCAGGTAGCCCATACTGAAAACAGGAAGTCTAAAATACCAGCTAGAGTACAAATGTTTGTCTTCTAATATCCAGAACGGAGTACCATGCCGATTTTGTGGTGGCAGCTGAATGCCAGTTTCACAAACCATTACACCTATGGATCACCTAAAGGCAGTCGTGGCTTACGGTTGAAAACGTTTGTCCATGTGCACTTGCAGCAGGAGGTCCCTTTCCAGCACCTCCTGCTCTTCTATACAGCTGCCACAGAGCTGAATTTCTGTAAACAGAGGCTGAAATTGTTCCTCAGAGAAGGTCCTACATATTGGACAAACTTTCAATTATCTGCCTTGAAATGTTGATGTTTTTAGAGTACACAGGTTCTAATAAAATTACAAAATTATGATTTTTCTTCTGCTTCACATGACAAAAGCATGACTGTGACTGTCCTAAATTTCTTCTTTGATGGCTCAAAAGAGCAATTTATCTGGCAACCATGTTGCTAGTACTTTGGAGTGATTGAACAAAACAGCTTAGATTGGAAGGAACTGGAAGATGGGTGTGTGACTTAAGAGAGGATCTGGATCTCAAATTTCAAGGGAAAATGTTTATCAGGGAAAAATGATTACTTCAGTTACTCAAAAGGAATGACAACATTCTCCTAAGAGAAAGTTTACATATGACCTAAGTTGTTCTGCACTTGAAAATCGTGGTGATGCTGCCCGATAGATACACTTGACCGAAGTTGGAAATGAAAATAGGCTTTTTGTCTCAGTTTTTTTCTAAACGTCACTGCATAATGTGATCTGCTAGATGCTAGCAAGAGTGTACATAATAGTCACAAACTTACTTTTTTAAGTACCATTTGGAATGCATGTGTCTGAGCAGAGCCAGAGGAGAAATTCAGCAAAGTACTGAGTGCCGCATACAAATCAAACAGTGTGCTGCTTTTCTTGTGGTAGTTCTTTAGAAAAAAAAAAAAAATGGGGCAGGAAGATGTGTTCTGCTTTCTGTCTCAGGCCAGCACATTCAGGGCACTTACCAATCTGAGTGCAAAGTTTAAACAAACGTTAGTAATGGAGAATATTATTTTTTTAAAAGAATTGATCTTCATGAGAACCAAAGTGCAAAAGGCTACTGTTGAAAAATATTTGACTTAATCATAAACATTTGAAGGAGTCATACAATAATCTCATACACGATTAATAATGAAGAGAGCTCATTTATGTTCTTTAAAACTGATAGGTCAGTGGATGGAACTCAATGGACGCAAGTTCCAATACACTGTATTTTGGTCTTCCTTGTTTACTGTACTATAATTGTTTCAATTTTTAGCAGAATATCTGAAAATTATGCTGATTTTTAAATACCAACTTGCTTGTGAAGTGCATTCATCAGAGCAAAAATGAAACATTTTTATATTGGGCAATTAACCTTAATTTGGACCATGCAACAAACTGTCTTGATTTTAATTTTGATGGAAGGAAGCATTCTTGTTAGATGAAGCAGAAAAGTATCAAACTAAAAGACCTTGGAAAAAATAAGCCATATTAAATTAGACTGGCATCATTTTAGAATACATTCAAGAATAATTTAGAGGACAAGATTACAGACTGATCTTCACAGTAGTCACATACTGCCATGAGAAACAGATATGATAACAATTCAAATCCTTTAGATTTAAATTGAGCCAAATTTAGACTATAAACTCTCTGGGATTTGCATATACTTGCTTCTTTGAAGTATGTACTTTTAAAGCCCTATAATAACTAAGTATGGAAAGGCTGGAAACTAAACTTTGGAAGAATTGCAAACTCTGACTACAGAGAGTCATCTGGAAAGGACTGGACCTATGTACTAGCTTAATGCTTTTAATTAGATGGTAGGTATTACCAAAAACTTAACTTTAAGCATCTTAGTTTTCGTTTCAAAAAGGATGTCTTTTATAGACAAAATTGCTCGCTCAAACAGCATAGGGCATGAGAAAAAAAAAATAATCTGAGACCTATTTTTCATTATTTGATTAAAAAAAATGGGCAACGATTAAGGAAATGGTAGCGACAATTTTTTAAAAAAAGTCATAATTCTCTCCCATCATTAATTTCTGCTGTCAGTCAAAGGCAATCTAATGTAGGGCTTCTAAAGAGGCAACCAGCACACACTGGCCCATCCTAGGTAGTAAAGCAATTTTGGCCAAAAGCCACTAGTAGTCAGTGTCTGCCGAGATAGAGAAAGAAGGATTTCTTAACAAAATGCATGCGACTGAGATAAATACTCAGCAGGGCAAGAGCAAAAGCAAGGCTATGCTACAGACCTTTCGGTGATAATGTAGGTCGGGGTATAAAGACTTTAGATTTCTGGCTCACATAGTTGTGCTGTAACTTTACTGGTGTAGCTTTTTTTTTTCCCGTGAGTAGTTGTTTTCCTACGCAAATGCTGCATCTTTGCTGGTCAACACTTTTCATGGATTTGATGCAATCAAGTGTATCAGCACTGTTAAACTAATTTAAGTTTCCATTCAGTGGTCCTATTGCCTATAGCCTAGACGCTCCCTAGTTCAATGCCTGGACCACTAACTCATTTCGTATGGGGACAGAGGAGGGAATAAACAGTGGTGATACAGCAGATGTTTTCTAGCAGAAAAAAAAGCCTTGAAACACTACTATACTTAACAGAACTCCACGTGGGGCATATGGAGAATCAATGTTTATTCTGAATAAAGATTCTAGTGAGACATTATGAAAGAAAATGAATGCTGAAATCTGAAAAATTGAATCTGAGGAAAGATAATTGGGAGACTGAGCCTGCATATTATTTGTTGATGTTATCATCCACTAAGATATATTATCTGAGTGTCACAAATAGCAGTAATATTTCTTAAAACCCTGGTAGGCAGATTTTCTTGGTATTCTAACATTTTTGTAAACTGATGCCACATTACACAAAAAATATTATTTCTGAGAGGTTATTTTAATAAGGTTTTTGTATTTTGGGTCTCTTTGGGCTAAAGATTGTTTGTTGTTGATCCAGAATATTATTTTAGCTTCAGACTTCCTAGTGCCTCAGAAAGAAGACCAGAAAAATTTTATTCCCAGGAACAGCCTCCTCGTTTTCTGTTTCCATTCATTTTACCTTATTATTGACTCCTGTTTAAGTCCAGTTATAGCCACAGTTCCCTCTCTGTTACATCACAGGTAGTTATCATAGATTAGCAAATTACAGACAAGAAAACCTTTCTAAGTCCTGTTGAAATCAATTTAGTCCAAAGAAAGAAAACGCATGGTGTGTGCAGCTGTTCCCAGCACAGAAGAAACCTCCACAGCACAGAAGAAACACCTGCAGTGTCCCACATAGCAGGAGTAAGCTGCGAACTCAGAAAGATCTGGTGTGTTAACCTCCTTAAAGAAGCAAGCTGTAAAAAAGGATGGCTGTTTTAAATGACAGCCTTTTTTTTTTTTTTGTTTTAAAACAAGTTAACTAAAAATTCAAAGTCATCATCAAGGCAGTGCTTTTTGATTGCTGGGTGACAAGAGAGCTAAGCACCACATGCAGCCCAGGCTGGACCCGAAGGTTGTGCTATAACGGCATCCCCCGGCTGGGCCGGACCACGCAGCACCCTGGGGCGCACAGTCCCGATCAGGCACACCGCAGGCAG
>NW_009603485.1:0-2010 GCF_000690535.1 Cariama cristata
CATATCTCCGTTGGGTTTGGGTCTCTGGCTGAGAGCGGAGCCGTGGGGCAGCCGTGGGGCAGGGAGCACCTCCAGGGCTGGGAGAAGATGCCGGTGCTGAGCTGAGCAGGCGTCGAGCACCTGGAGAACATCGAGGACCAGTGTGACAAATGTCCCAGTGCCAGGAGGGTCCCAGCTCGCAGGGAAAGGAGACTGTGGGCACAACCGGGGGTGCATCTCATGGTGGAGCTGGGTGCACCCAGGGGTGGGTGCTGGGGGGTCCCTGTGGGAGGTGCTGTGCCCCGGATGGCTTATGGTGGCCGGTTGCCCATCCTGGGGTGCTGGAGGAGCTGGGCAGGCAGGTCACTGCCCGCGCCCGTCACGGTGCCCATCCCTGGCAGCACGCCGGACCCATCTCACCACACGTTGGCACCACCGGACCCCAAAGGACCTGTCTCAGCACCCACCATGTCTGCTTGACCCGTCACAGGACCCATCATCTGCTCCTGGCCTTCAACGACCCGTCCTGGCACCACTCACCTCTGCCTGGATTCTGCTGGTCTCATCTTGGCACCCATCATTTCTTCCTGGTCCTGCCCAACCAATCGTGGCATCCATAATCTCTTCCTGGTCCTGCTGGACCCATCTTGGTGCCCATCATCACCTCCTGGTCATGCCCAGCTCATCTTGGTACCTGTCATGTCCTCCTGCTCTTGCCAGACCCATCTTGGCACTCACTGTCTCCCCCTGCTTCTCCTGGATCCATTTTGGTGCCCATCATCTCCTCCTCGTCCTGCCTGACTCATCTTGGTGCCCATCATCTCTGCTTGGCCCTGCTGGACCCATCTTGGTGCCCATGATCTTCTCCCGCTCCTGCCCACCCATCTTGGCATCCTGTCATCTCTGCTTGGCCCTGCCCTTGCCACGTCCTGGCATCTGTAATGACCTTCTGGTCCTGCTAGAACCATCTTGACATCATGTTCTCCTGGTTCTCCTGGAATCATCTTGATGTTTATCATCTCTGCTTGGTCCTACCCAAAACATCTTGGTACCCATCATCTCCTCCTACTCATGCTGGACCCATCTTGGTGCCGGTCATCTTCTCCTGGACCCATCTTGGCATCCATCATCTCTTTCTGCATCACCTGGACCTATCTTGGTGCCCATCATCTCTGCTTTACCCTGGTGGACCCATCTTCACATCTGTCATGTCCTACTGGTCCCCCCATGGACACACTTTGGAGCCCGTCATCTCCTCCTGCTTCTCTGGACCCATCTCGGTGCCCGTCATCTCCTCCTGGTCCTGCCCAACCCATCTTGGCACCCATCTCCTGCTCCTGCCCGAGCCATCTTGGTGCCCACCATCTCAGCTTGACCCTACTGGACCCATCTTGGTGCCTCTCTTCTTCTCCTGTTCCTGCTGGGCCCACCTTGACACCCATCATCTCCTGCTTCTCCTGGACCCATCTTGGTGCCCGTCATCTCCTCTTGGTCCTGCTCAACTCATCTAGGTACCCATCATCTCTGCTTGGCCCTGCTGGACCCATCTTGGTGACCGTCATCATCTCTGGCTCCTGCCCAACCCATCTTGGCACCCATTGTCTCCTCCTGGGTCTGCCCAACCCATCTTGGCACCCATCTCCTGCTCCTGCTCAACTCATCTTGGTGCTCCTCATCTCTGCTTAGCTCTGCTGGACCCATCTTGGCACCTGTCATCTTCTCCTGCTCCTGCCCAACCCATCTTGGCACCCGTCATCTCCTGGTCCTGGCCAATCTCCATCTTGGCACCCATCATCCCCTGGTCCTGGCCAACCCATCTTGGTGCCCAACATCTGCTCCTGCTGGACTCATCTTGGCACCCATCATCTCCTGGTCCTGCCTGACCCATCTTGGCACCCATCATCTCCTGGTCCTGGCCAACCCATCTTGGCGCCCAACATCTCCTGGTCCTGGCCAACCCATCTTGGTGCCCAACATCTGGTCCTGGCCAACCCACCTTGGCACCCATCATCTCTGCTTGGCCCTGCTGGA
>NW_009603486.1:0-230 GCF_000690535.1 Cariama cristata
GACAGCCTGGGAGTTTATGCCTGGGGTTTTTTTGTGTGTGTGTGCGCTTTCCTCCTCTTAATTTTATTAAAGTGCTTAGTGGGAGAAACAAAGGTTGGAGGGGCTGCTGCTTTACTAGCTTTTGTTTACTTACAATCAAGTTTTTCCTGTTCGGAGCAGGTGCGAAAGGATGAGAAGCATGTTGTGTTGGTTTTTTGTTCCCCCCCCCCCCCCCCCCCTCATTCTATACA
>NW_009603486.1:261-15502 GCF_000690535.1 Cariama cristata
ATAAAACTATTACAGACAATTAACAGTAAACGTTATCTCCAAGGCTGTTTCTTTGGCTTGTGTTACCAAAAAGCCGATCTGTTTGTTACAGCTGCTAGGAGGCTTTAGTTTACAGTAGCATTCAAGTTTTTCCTGTTTTGAACAGGTTATGAAGGAAGAATGGAGTTTCCAGACCATAGCCGCCAGTTGCTGCAGTGTCTGAGTCAGCAGCGTCACCAGGGCTTCCTGTGTGACTGTACTGTTTTAGTTGGAGAAGCTCAATTCAGAGCTCACAGAGCCGTTCTTGCCTCTTGCAGTATGTACTTCCATCTTTTCTACAGGGACCAGTTAGACAAAAGGGATATTGTGCATCTGAACAGTGACATTGTCACAGCCCCTGCCTTCAGCCTGCTGCTCGAATTCATGTACGAGGGAAAGCTGGAATTCAACAGTCTCCCGGTCGAAGATGTGCTGGCTGCGGCTAGCTACCTTCACATGTATGACATTGTGAAAGTCTGCAAGGGCAAGTTGAAAGATAAAGAATTATGTTCGGAAGAGAAGATTAATGATGAAGCGGCTAGTTTGGAGAAAGCGGAGCATTTTCTAGATGCCGGAGTGCCCCTGGTCCACGAGTTTGACCCAGGAAACAAACAAAAATTCAGCGTTGCAGAATACGAGAGAGCAGCAGGCAAAGAAAAGGTCAGCAGTCACCCCGCCTGGTCCTCTGATCATATAAGTGTCAGCTCTGTGCCGACAGAGGCAGAACCGTGCGCCGCAGCAGCTGGAAAAACAAAGGCTAATGTCAATAGTTCCACAGGACCTTTGTCCCAAAGGTCTGTTAACCATCCCCTGGCTTCGAGTGATGTGGACTGCGCGCTGGATTTGTCTTTCAAGCCCGTGCCGGGGAGAGATTCCTTACACCCCTCCTATGTCTTTGGACAGCTGGCTTCCGACAGCCAGCAGCAGGGTACCGAGCCACTTGTTAAAGATGAACAAGACTTGCTGTCAGATCAGGAGGACGGCGAAGCCAGGAGTCCGGAGAGTCAGCATTTTGGGAATTCAGCCAAAAGCCTAGTGACAGGGTTAGGACACATGTTCGCGGGGAATGGCAGCTCTCATGCCCGAGAGGAGGATATAGATCAAGAGCGAGACGAGAGCGAGGACGACATGGATTCGTCGGACATCTCCTCGGGCGTCCTCGTGCCTCCTGGGCATATCTGCATTTGCCCCCTCTGTAGCAAGGTGTTCCCGAGCCCGCACATCCTTCAGCTGCACCTGAGCTCTCACTTCCGCGACAAGGACGGCTCCCGGACCCGCTTGTCCCCCGACGGGTCGGTCCCCACTTGTACCCTCTGCGGAAAGACTTTTTCTTGCATGTATACGTTAAAGAGGCACGAGAGGACTCACTCGGGGGAGAAGCCCTACACCTGCGGCCAGTGTGGAAAGAGCTTCCAGTATTCCCACAACCTCAGCCGCCACGCGGTCGTGCACACTAGGGAGAAACCCCACGGGTGCAAGTGGTGCGAGAGACGGTTCACGCAGTCTGGGGATTTGTACAGACATATCCGCAAATTTCATTGTGGCCTTGTAAAGTCCTTGGTTGTTTGAGACGCGTGATGTTTTTGTTTTTTTTTTTAAAATTCCCCCCCTGCCCTTTTAAAACGAAACAGGAAAAAAAGGCAGCATCTGAATTTTAATTCCTCCCCCCCCCGCTTTATTTTATTTTGGTGATATTCACTTCAGGTATATGATCTTTAAAAGATGCAGAGGTATACACTCCAGAGGCCTTTTAATGCAATCCTTCCATCTCTCCATCTCCCCCCATCCCCTGCCACCCTCCCTTCCCAGCACTGTCCTTTAGGTCTTCTCTTGCGCGCCCATGTTACATTATTAATGTGAAATGATCTAAGTAATTCTGCAATGATTTAGCATCTGTTTTCATGCTGGAAGTACTTGCTTCGTGGTCAGGGTTTTGGGGTTTTTTTTTTTGATTTTGGGTTGGGTTTTTTTTTTTAGTTTGAAAAAAGATTATCAGCAAATTCCAGAGAAAAATTTGGATTCCATTAAGCTCCCCTAATGCTCTCTGCGTGTTGCATAGAAACATCCAAAGAGATGAACTATGATTTAAATACATTTCATTGTAGAGAAACTTGCCTGTATATCGCAGAGTAAGCGGACGTGCTCTTATTTTATAGAGCTAGATGAAACCTTAAAATTGGCCTAAATTATAAAAGGGGTTGAGGATTCTTGGCCGTGTCTATTGGTACTGGTCATTTTTTATTCTCTTGATTATATTAGTATAGTTCTGCAGTTGGTCCTAAAATCTGAATGAGAAGTTTTTGCCTTGGGATTTGACTTAAATTTTTCCCTCCCACCCATCTTCCTCCCTGGGCTGACCTGCTAAAAAGCTGCTTTTGAGCATAAAACGTGGATGGAGAAACTCTTTTCTGTCTGCAGCGTATTCACTCCCGAAATGTTGAAGGATGCACACCAGGACATATGAAAAATCATATGATATGTGAATATTTTCATTCCCGTATCGATACCCAGGGGCTGATTGCATCCCCCTTAGGGAGGACAGCAGCCCTAAAGCGGCTAAATAACCCCTCTTGATATTAGGCTCCTGGGGTTTCTTAGTTCAAGGTAACTCATACCATGCGTATGAGGAGATGCCCTGCTATCTTGTCTGAAAAGTATGCTGCTATGCTAAAATCAGCAGCTTGGAATTTTTTTTTTTTTTTTTTTTTTTACCAAGTTGATGATTCCCTCTGGCCCAAATTCTGTGCAATTGCCTGTGTTTCGGCAGGGCAGTATGAACATAAACCGCTGGAGGGAAAATATGGCCCAACTTTTTCCCCCATGTCCCACCTTTTCAGGGGAGGTTTTTGGGTTATTTTTAGGTGTTTGTTTTTTCTTTTTTTCTCAATTTGTTTGTAAACTGAGGCTGCCTGTAACTATAACCAGTTTTACTCCAAATAACTCAATTGCTTGCCTAATAGAGCATCCTTTGGTCTGTGCATGTCAGTAAGTACCAGATTATTCCCTTCCAGTCAGATTATCCATTCAAGGTACACGTACACAGGACTGAATTTAATAATAATATCTGAGGGTTTTGAATGTTGTTCCGCTGTGTTAGCGTTGCTTCACCAGCTTTCCTGACACTCCTGGAGTTGTTTTGTGAAACTTAAGTGTTTATTTTAAAATGAATTTGAAGCACTGAGTTAGATTTTTAAAAGTTGTGCTTAAAATACTGTATTTCATCTTATGAAGAAAAAATTTCCCAATGCCTTCCCCTCTGGTCCAAAAACTGAGCACTACCTACATAAATAATACGGGATTTATTATTTTTTTAATTTTTTTTAAATAAGTACTTTCTCTTTTAAAGAAAATCAGGATATACTTGTTACAGCCTCCTCTTGTTATTCATCTCTTAAACTATGAATGTACATGTAATGTGAAATTTTGCTTCTATTTATAGTTTTGGGTTTTGTTTTCAGTCTAATTTCTCGACTGTAAAATATTTTTGCTGAACCTGTTACATATGAAAGTTGTGGGAGAGTACTGTATCTTGAACATAAGTGGCTTTGGTACTGTGGTCTTATTCTACTTAATCAGTTGTTTGTTTGTTTTTTTCCTTTTTGCTGTGATTGGAAATAGCACTGAACAAAATCTACTAAAATTAAGTTATTTTTCTTTCTACTAAAATTAAGTTATTTTTTTCTCCTGAAGATACTTGATATAGTATTTATTAGATTTTTTTTTTTTGAAGTGGAATTATTACTGTTAATCTATTTCAAAACTAGTTAATTTACACTTCACTTTAAATTTTATAACAATAGGTTTTGCATGTTGAACAACATGTAAAGAGTTTAATGTAGAGTCAGCATTACTGAAGCTGGTAATCTTAATTTTGCATTCTTGTGACACTTTTTTTTTTTTTTGCATTTCAGTCTTCAATTATTTCTGTTTTTTTTAAGGTCATAAAATAGGATGTGCCATAAGAACATCATTAGCGTATGGAGCAGGGAAAAGTTGAAACAAGTTTGTGTCTGATCTTAGTATAGAAATAATTCATTAAACGGATGCTATGAGCATGCTCTGTACTGCAGTGAATATGGGGCAAAAGTTTTTTTTAAAAAAAGAAAAAGAAAAAAAAGACTTTCTCATTCTTGACTACATCATGAACACACTGTTCTCATAGTCTAATATTTGTGTTCCCACTCCTCATAGCTTGAATTTCTAAAGTAAAAAAAATGTTTGCACTTATTTTTGTTCTTAAGGTGACTTTTTTTGACTATCTCTCTGTGTGTCTCTCTCTTATTTTTTAAGTTGCAATAGCTCGGAGCATGTTTTCAAAATGGTTCACGACTCTACAGAGAAGTACTAAAAACACGGCACACTTAAGCTTGTCTCTTCATAAACTATTTCACTGTGGGGCAATTGCTGTCTCTGAAGAACAGTCCTGCTCCACATTTTAAACACTGGATTTGTCTTCTACTACAAACAAATACTGTGAAGTTAATGTAAAAAAAAAAAAATCATTGATATTTTTAATTGTTTTTAATCTTGGTGCAGTTCAGATTAAATATGTATATTTAAAGACACTAATTTTTGTGGGAGAGTTTTATAGTATACAGTATGTAGAAAAGCTATTGGAATGGAATATATTTTATAAAAACGTTCTATCACTGTTTTATAGTGAACTATTTTTTCTTCAGTGTTAGTGTAATACTGTTAGTCTAGATACGACAATCGCAGGAAGAGTGATTCAAGCTACTGTTAGCGCTTAGTTTTGCGTGGAGTTCTGTTTGCAACTGTATTGGTATGTGCTGTACAATGTGACAATCGTGACTAGGATTGTTGTCTTTATAAATTTACACAAAATAAAACGTGCTAGAGTTGTAAGCTTGAGCCTCCTCCTCCCCCCTTTAGTGGAAGGGTTGTGGTGTTTGGGGTTTTAATTATTGATTATTAATATTATGTAATTTTAATTCTTATTATTTTTGTTATTAATATTTTACAGGCAGTTGTGCTGCCTTTTTTTTAAATTATGTACTCTAATAATTCCTTTCTTTCAGGGCCACGTGGAATTTTAGGCATGTGAGGAGCTGCCGTATCTCAGTCAGAGCCTGACGGAGCATTTCCTTAGTCACTGGGCAGGACTAAAACCAGCACCACTTCTGCATTTTTAACCAGAGTATCAGGGAGATTTGAAAGGGCTCAGCTCTCCCTCTGATGCCCGGAGTGAGCCCTGCCCTGAGCGATGCTCCTTTGCAGCCCCAGGCGGGTGCCAGTGCTGGGGATGGGTGACAAGTGTGAAGTCAGAAGTGATGCGGTGTATGAGGAGGACCCAGCAAAGGGCCCTGGTGCCCGCCGGCATCCCAACGCCATTGGGCTGGCCAAAGCCATGCTGGCTAACTTCCATGAAGGGGTGTTCTCTTAAGCACCGAATCTCTCCAAGGCTTGGGAGAGCTGAGGTCTGACCCAACTCCTCTTAACATCTGCCTTAAAACTTGGGTTGGCACTAGCAGGAGCTGGGATTAGGAAGAAGACACGAGCTGTCCGTGCCAGCTGCTGCTCAGGGGAGGAAAATAAGCTGGTGGGTAGGTTTGCACCTGTACTACACACACTGCATCTCGTGTTTCTTAATTATTTGGAGGTGAATCAGACTGCCTCGAAATGGTGCTGGTTAAAGGGTGGGCAAATTATAGTTAATGCTGGTGTGGAGGCACAGCTGTCTCTCCGCTCCTGCTATCACATAGCTGCTTTTTTGCAATTGTCTCAAAATAGGTATATCTTGCATTCAAGCATGTGTCCTGCCTTGCAGAGCTTGTGCCTCCATCTGCAGAGAGGGCGGAAAGCTGCTGGAGATGCGCAGCGGTCCTACTCCGATGCAGTGAAGTGTTAGAAACTATAAATACTTTTGGGGGGTTGTTTTTTTCTTTTTTTTTTCTTTTTCTTTTTTTTTTTTTTAATTTCTGCCATTGAGGGGTAGGTGTCTCTGCAGCTGCTTCTCTGTGGCACACTCCGTTTTCACTCTTCTGCTGTTATGGATGTATGGAAGAACATTCAAAGGTGTTTTATCCCCCCCCTTCCCACCCCAAAAAATTAACTACATGTGTCTAAATCTGGGTGCCGAGCTGGGGAAGGGAGAGGCAAAAGGCTTTTCTTTGAGGGAGCGGGTGCTCAGAAAGAAGCAAGCTTGAAGCTAAACCTGGGAGGTGGATGGCTTGCGAACAGGCTATAAATAACCCTGAGTAGATTGAGGAGAGCAGCCCACATCTCCTCTGGCATGGGCATGCTGTGCCCATTTTCTTTGTTGATAGCAATTGCTAATGTGAATTCTGGCACTCCAAATCCTGATGCCTGTTGTTCTGATAACATAATTAAATCTTAGGAATGTGAAATATAAAAAGCTTTGAGAAGAAACCAGGCCACTAAGCGGATAGTGGGAAGGGGGGGCGGGCACGGGGTGCGTACGTACCGAATAAGCAATGGGATCCCTCTAGGCAGGGCTCCCTGCCTGCCCACTCACGGGTACGCTGGGAGTGATCCTGCCCTTCCCTCCGGGAAAGGGGGTGACCTCTGGGAGCATCTGCTGTCCTAACCCCAGGCTGCAAGAGCTGTCGTCTCCCAGGATTACAACACGTAATGGGCTCCTTAGGTTGGCAAGGGTCAATCCTACCAGTGCCAGCAGCTTGGGTTCCTGCCACCTTTGCAAAGCCTGATTCTCTTTGGGGTGAGTGTTGTGAAACATTTTTATTTATTTTTAGCTTTTGCCTTGAAGTGCTAAGTGCCTTCTGGAGGTGGTCTGGCCTTGGTATGCAGAGGGGTGGCTGTGGATGTCTGGGTGCATCTGGCCATGTGTCACTGAATGCCACCATGCAGCTGGAGACCACGGAGGAATGACTTTTTCCTAGCTTGGGTGGTGTGCAGGTTTGGACCGAGTGCCTCCCAGCCATTGAGGAGAGTTCACAGAATCAGTTTGGTTGGAAGAGATCTGTGGGATCATCAAGTCCAACCTTTGCCATAACACCACCATGCCAACTAGACCGTGACACTAAGTACCATGTCCAGTCTTTTCTTGAACACCTCCAGGGATGGTGACTCCACCACCTCCCTGGGCAGCCCATTCCAATGCCTAACGACCGTTTCTGTGAAGAAACGCCTTCTCATTTCTAGCCTGAACTTCCCCTGATGCAGTTTCAGGCTATGCCCTCTTGTCCTGTCACCGGTTGCCTGGGAGAAGAGGTTACCCCAACTTTGCTACAACATCTTTCAGGTCATTGTAGAGAGCCATCAGGTCTTCCCTCAGCCTCCTCTTCTCCAGGCTAAACCACCCCATATTAAAGTAAAGTAGTTCATGCTGACCCATGGGAATGTCATCAGGTGAGGTCCCTGGTGGTGTTGGATCCTGTGTTGTCGGAAGCAATGTGTGAATGGACCATATTTATTGCTTAAATTAGATTCTTGCAGGTGAAATAAGCCTTCAAGCATGTTAATGAGGGAGGTCCCCCTTGAGAAGTAGTTGGGGTGGAGGGGTAGTGGGATCTTTGTATTGCCCAGCTTGTTGGTACTACCATCACCATCCAACTTCTACTGATGCTCAGGGTTGGATCATGCCACGCTGAGTTTCACTTGCCCGTGAGTATCTTTCTGCACCGTTTTGCTGAGCAAGGAGCACAGCAGAACATGAAACAGCAGCTGTTATCTGAGGAAATCAATGTCAGGTGTGACCCAGCAAGAACAGCCTATGTAGGACAAAGCTGGGTTCAACTGAAATGGTGTCGAGCCTACGGTGCAGTTGGTGTGTGAAAACGCCTTGTCCTGGGAGGAGGAGGAATCGTGAACAGGGCTGTGAGTGACCTGCCCAGAGAACATTTTGTCTCAAATGACTTGATGTTTTGTGCCAAGGAGGACATGGCTGAAAGTGCTGCAGACTGAGCAGCTTTGTGCAGCGTGGTGTCTTTCGTAACAACTGGACCAAGGGATCCTGGTTTCTTGCTTTTAGTATGTGGGGATGAGCCACTGCAGAAGGATGCTGACTGCTTTCCAAGCATACACCCTCTGTGTATGCGCTCTAGCCTTCCACTCTCTTCCTAACTAGGTCTTATCATCCCAATTGGAAAAAAAAAAAAGAAAAAGGGAAAAAAATTGCTAATGCTGTTTAACAGGAGGAGAATGAGCAAACACGTTGGTTATTGTTACCTGTTTCCTGTTTGTTGCTCCCTCTCATACAGCTGCATGCTTCTGTACACAGCTGGCTCCTCTGCCCTTTCAAAATGATCTGTTGCAGAAAAGTAAAGTACTTGCCAACCTGGCTTTAAAAAACAAACAAACAAAAACAAGCCTCCAAACCCCTTCCTAAGCTCTGTTAATGTTCTTGGGCCTTGTATGTGCAACAACCTTGGATGCGCCCTACCCCAGCAAGAGGAGCTTGGGACAGGCAGGGATGAAGGCTGGTGCTGCCGCCAGCCAAAGCCGTCTGTGCCAGGCGGCGCTGCCAGTGTTTTCCAGAGGCAGAGCGTGGGCTCTGGCATCCCGAGGGGTTTTGAAGGCTTTTCCGAAGGAATTTTGAAGCAATATATATTGTAGACCCCAGGACAGAATTGCTAGGAAAGGGATGTTATCAGTCTTAATATCATAGGAATTTGGGGAAACAAAAGGTCAAACGATGACCTTATCCACAGGTTACTTATCCCTGGGGATAACTCAGCCCACACACTAGGTACTCTCTGTTCCCCAACCTTCCTTATCTCTCTTTTTTTTTTTTTTTCCTGTGCTATCCAGGTGGTGTTACGAACCATCTGCTGCAGTGATTCAGCAGAATCCATTTAGCGCTTTCCCAGAGAGGCCAGCATCTGCCAGGCAAGGGGGAGACTGTGGGGAAGCCCGGCACATCTGCCGCCGTGTCTGCAACCGAGGTCTGGGGTCAGCCCGTAACCTCCTCCTGGCTGCTCCACGGGGTGCAGGTTGTGTGGGGGAGCACAGTGATCTTCACCATCATCATCATGGCTTGTCTGGCTCGATCCGGGTGGTTAATTATCAAATGGCTGTTTTGGCTTTGGCCGTGGAAGGGAAGAACCTCCCTTGCACTTTGTGATGTTCTGCGGTGTCTGGCTGGCGCTTGGCAGGCACTGGGCTTCCTGACTGACAGAGGATGGGAAGGAGACGGTGCCATCTTCGTTCCCAAGGTCGTACTGAGAGAGCTTGGACTCGAAAGCATGAGTGTATAAATGCATGGTCTCCAAGATGGGGGAAATAAGGGGCTGAATTCCCCTGTGGGGCAATAAGGCAGCTCCAGTCCAGCAGGATTTTGCAGAACAAATGCTATGTGGGGCTGGGCTGGGCGCAACAAGGGGGGGCAGAAAGGGTGATGCCAATTCAGCCTTGAGAATCACAAATTCCACTCACTTGCCTTGGGGTAGGTCGTCAAGTGTGAGAATCGCTTGAATTTTGCTCTGGGATGGGAGGAGGATGATCTTTCAGATAATATGAAGAATTTCATCAACAGTGCTGACTTCCCAATCTATTGGTGAGACTCGAGCTAATGCTTGGCAACGACTGCCGGCGAATAGTCAGTATAAAAAGTAACTACCTGGCAAGGTGTTTTGAAAGTCTGTACGTATTTCAGCCTCTGGCAGGAAACATAATAGATTTTGTGTTCAAAAATCCATCGCATCTGTGCGATAGGTTATGGCAATGAGCACTGGATGAAGACCAGGAGTGGGTTGTGACATTTCTCATGTACCGGAAACTATCTTCATTTTATGGAGGGCCAGTGACATCTGGGAGAGCAGAAGCTTCTATCTCCCTTACTTTGTAAATTAAATAGAAGTATCTTAGTTTTGGTGGACTAGGAGTAGTCACTGTGACTAGGATTTCAATGCTTCTGATGTCTAATCAGCTGTCAGAAGAAGCTGATTTCCTTTTAATCATTTCCTTAGAGATGTTCTTTCACATCTAAGAGTTTTGTTTCTGAAAATGTTTTGTAAGCAAACTCCTTCACCCTGTTGCCATCAAAGAACATACACAAAATCCTTGGAACAGGAGGGGAAGAGACCTTGTCTGAGCATCTGGTCAGTCCTTCTGCTCCTGGGCAGGGCCAACTCACCGTTAGACACGTATTTGTCAGGTAAAACTAAACTGCTTGTGGGAACCTCCTCAGGCAATCTGTCGTGATGTCCACCTGTCCCTTAGCCTGGAAAGCTTTATTCTTCCCCTAATGTCTAGCCCAGGTCACACACTGATGCTTTGGCTTTTCAGGTGGATAAGGAGGGAGGCTCTACTGGCAGTGCAATGACTGAGCTGTAAAAAATGGGCTTATGTGGGGAACTGGCCTGACTTACAAACTAGACTTGGATGGCATTATGGGCAAAGCAGCCAAACCGCAGAAAGAGCTTATTCTAAAGCCCTCTGGATGTTTTATTTTGTGGCCAGTAAGATACAGGAGGCCCCAGGGCATAAGCTACCGTCTGTAGGTGGGCAGCATGAGAAATGAGCCGTTGGGTCAATGCGTGCAGAAGTGCCTTCTGTAAAATGTGCAAGGTTAAGACCTCAGTGCTGTATTTGTTCTTTAGGACGCTCTTAGGGACCGACCTGCTTGGCCAACAGTAGGCTGTATTCTCCTGGGACTTGTCTTAGGCTTTTGCTTAAGGTAGAATTTTGATCTCTTTTTAATGAATACCATTGAAATTTTTAGGGGGGGAAAAAGGCCAAATGTGACTGCCTTCCCTTTCTTGTAGCCTTCAAACTGAACCTCTGGGTCTGACTTCAGAAATAACCTCATTAGTGTCTTACTGATGAAAGCAATTTCTCTTGTATTAATTCGAAAGGAGGGTGTTCAGCTACATCATGCTAGGAAAAGGAGTGCAGAGGCCAGGCTACACCCGGGGTTATTAACCTTGTGAGACCCATTAGTCCGGAGCTGGACCAGTGTAGAACAGCATAGCCTGAGGTGGTATTGCTAAGTGAATGAGGGGTGAGCATGTGATGGTCCTTCCTGCGTTCTGCCCTGTAAGGTCTGAATGCTTCAGCTGACATACGTTGAGATTATGGTTAGGAAACTCACTGCTGGAGGGGAAGGGGTCCGGTACTGCTGCGAAACACCTGGTCTGTAAGACCTGGTGCTGCATGTACCTTTGCAGGTATCTCTGCCCTGCTCCGGACTGATGGAAGGGTGAAGTGGAATTAATGCCTGCTTGCAGTCATCCCCAGGTCTGGGCAGTGCTTTGTCTCCTGGTGCTCTTTATACTCCTGGCAGACAAGCTTTGAGCTCTGTGCCTCTGGGGGAGTGTGGAAAATTTGCTTAAGCTCAAGTTTACCCAGGAGGTTGAGTTTTGCTCTAGCTGGGGAGCAGGTCTGAGGGAGCTCTGCTGAGCTGTTCAGCTGCCACCCAGTCCTAGTTTCAATGTCGTGAAACTGGAGTACTGAATTCTGTTCAGCTCCACATATCCAGAGGTGGTACCGTCTCAAGCACCCGAAGTTGTCTTGTCTGGACCTTCTCAAAGCTGGGAAATGAACGGAGCTGTAGTCAGCGATGCTGTTCAATGCAATAAGCCAGGGGTGGCAGCGCTTGCCTGGGAGGGATGCAGGCAAAGCTTCAGGCCTTTCACAGCCCTTTGGGATTTGAACTTGCTGTTCTCCACCTTACTGAGTGCCTCATTGCCTTGGGTGCAGCCAGCAGCATCTGCAGGTGGTTCCCCATCCCCTCCTGCAAGGGCAAGAGTTGTCCAAAGAGACAGCAAAGATGGGAGCCAGGGTCTGCACCCAGCAGATGAAGACAATTTTGGGGAGGGAGGAACCTGGGGTTGCAGACTTGAACATAAAAGGGATGATTGGTTTTTGGAGCAAAGCACAGGGCTCTGGGCTGTGGTCTCACCCTAAAGTGATGGTAATAGTGCTGCTGCTTCTTGTTGCTGGTGCCATTGGGGCCAAGGTGCTCTGGGTCTTGGTAGCACGGAGTTCCAGTGGGGCAGAGAAACTGCAATACTTCCTGAGCGCTGCGTTAAACTCCTCGCCATCAGCAGAATCAGAAACTCGTTACCTCTAAAATTAGGCTAAAAAGTCACCCGAGACTTTCAACAACAAAAGCCACCTGTTTTATTGGGCTTGGTTTTTTTAAGCCTTACTGCTTGTAAAACTAGAATTTAAAAGATCAGACAACACTTTGTTCTACGGTATTTGCAAACATCAAAAGATGTGAAAACTTACTGAACACTGCTCTGAAGTATGGTATGAGTACAGTGACTTTCTTGCGGTGTTTCACTGTGCCTCCAGTAGCATACTGGCAAGTTCTTGCAATCCTTTATTATTCATCTTCAAATCAGAAGTTCTGGGTTTTTGTTTCATTTATTTCAAACCCAACAGAAAATGTACCGGGAGCTGCTTTCAGAATAAGGAAACATAGGAGATTTATCTTGGAAAATAAATTTTCAAAATACCCGTTTTTTTGTGTGTTTTTTCTACATTTACTGGGTCTTCAGGGTATGCGGTGCGGCTGTGTGCAATTGATGGAGCACAGGGGAGTGCAGAGACGTATCAGGAATGTAACTACAAAACCCAGAGTTGTCCCCCAGGATGATCTCATGCACAATCATGATATCTGGATCTCTTAATTCTCCTCTCAAGTTGACATATCTAAAAGCCTTGTTGCTAAAATGTCAGTGCCGGGAGTTTCCCTGGGAGAGCCTGTCTCCACATCATGACCTGGCACAACTCCCTCAGCTTTTACAACTGTGTGATGTTAAAGGGTTCTGTGGAAGAAAAATAGATGTAGTGAGAGCTCTGACTGCATCGCTGGCTTTTGGCACTGCAGCCAAAGCTTGCTGATTCAGTGGGTTTTGAAATATGCTTTTAAAAAAAGTTTTTTGGTTGGGTTTTTTTTTTTTAATATGCTAAGGAAAGTATTAGATTTGCAGCCTTTCAGATAAAAGTCTTCAGGTTTGCCATCCTCATAGATTTTCATGTGTGGAGCTGGTGGATTGCAGAAAATATAATGCACTTTCTATAGAAAGTGTCTGGTTTGTTAGTCGTATCCTGCAAAGCTGGGGCAAACTCCAGTGCAGCGGTGCAGACTTTTGCCCATGCAAAGGCTGTTGAACGGGCTCTGATGTTGCACAACTTCCAAGCGGGCACAACGGCGTCAGCTACCTGCGAGCCTCTCCCTCTTCCTTGTGTACTTTGAAACCTCAAGGGAGGGAGAGCAGAGGATGAGTAAGTCATTGGGAACAGATGTTGCACAGTAGCAGCGAAACAAATATTTTGTGTTTATGCTACTTCCATTCAAAGGTAATGTTAGCACCGATGTGTCTGTGTTAACTTGCCCTTTTCTCAGCGTAATCCCGCTGCAGAGCCATCGGAGCTGGTTACTAATAAGAGTCTGCTTGGAGGAGGGTGAGCACCGAGATCCTGAGGATGTGCAGTTTGGTTCCTAATTCTGCAAAGCACGTTGGTTATTCCCTTGCTTATGTGTCATTTCTTCCCCTGCCTGACCTGTTTGCTATCCCCGCGCTGTGAGTGGCGGTTTGCTTTGCATATGGAGGAAAGACACTGCCCAGAAGGACTCTGAATTTTTTTTTTTTGCAGCTTTTTTTTTTTTTTTAACAAAGGAGTTTCTGGGCAAGAAGCAGATAGCCTGTTTTGGGGGCTTTGTTGGTGTGAGGGTTTTGGGGGTTGGGGTTTTTTTGTTTGTTTGTTTGGGGTTTTTTCCCTTCTTTTTTTTTTTTCCAAAGAGACCTGCCTATGCCTATCTCAGGGCTTTTTCTTAGACGTGATGGGCTTGGGGTGCACAGCTGCCCCTCCAGCCTCTTATCCTCAGCTCTGTAGGCTGAGAAGCTCCTGGTTCCCCAGCCCTGGAGGATATTATCCCCGTGGCAGCATCTGGCTCTTGGCAGGCTCTGCGGGCAGCCGTGCTGGCAGGGTTTGGAGTTCCCTTTTAGCTTTGTCGTGTGGTAATCTGTCAGTTGGCTCTTCGGGCTCCCTTGTTCTCCTGCATGCCTTTTCTTCTCAACAAACCTCTGAACTCGGAGTTGGTCAATGAGAGCTTTGAGAACGCTCCTTGGAATTGCTCTCCATGAGGCATTTCTTTTGCTTTGCTCCAAAGAGGGACTTTAGGCAGATCTTTATTTTATTATAACAGTAGTAAGAGGGAAAAAAAGGCTGATCAAGTTCCTAGTAGTTCGGTGGAGTCTGTTAGTGTCAGCAGACAGGATAATTTACTCAGCCGATTGTTCTGGCTCTGATTATTTACAGTAGCCCTAAAAGCATTGCCTCCCTCCCCAGGAAGGAAGCACTGGTGGTTTTAAACAGCAAGAAAAGACTTTAAACAAACGAAGAGTAAAATATGAAATGCCAGCTCTGTTGCTCCTCCTGAAAACAAGACAGATCCTCAGCTGCCCGCCTGTCCCAGGGATTGTGTCACCGCGCACCGTTTCAAAACCGTCCCCCAAGGATATTACTATTCTTTTCTCCATGTATGAATAAGCCACTTACAGTGCATAGCTGCTACATTACAATTTCCTAAGAGGTGCTGGCATCTGGAGAGATTACATTCCACTAGCCCCTGGGATGGAAACAATGAGTTCAAGAACAAAGAATGAAATCCTCACTTCTGCACTCAGAAATCCGATATTCACTAAAGAGTAGGGGCGAGCCGGTAACCAGACCTTGACATTGCCGGTGCTTGGTGCAACCTTCCCATTTTCTGCCAAAAATTGGGCTGCGCTGAACCATCTATAAAATTAAACTTAATAGCACTCACGCTGAAGTCGGTGGGTGGGGGGGTGGGGGGGAAAATCTCACTGGTGAACTTTGCGACACCAAAATGTGTAGGATTAACAGCTCTGCGATCCGGCGTCTATTTGCAGGACTGGCACGGTTCACGCCGTGGTCTTGGCAGCCGTCACGCAGCCCCGGCACCTTGCTTTGCAGAGACACCTTTCTGGGTGGGAGGAGGATGTTGAACGCCTGGCTGCCTGCCAGCTAGCGTTGAACCGCCACGCAAATTGCAGTGTAGCTGCAAAAAATTGAGATCGCCCACTCCTAACAGTCTGTGCCATCGGCTGTCTGGCAGGATTGATGGTTGTCACTACCGAACGCTGCTGAGCTCAAGCCAAAATCAAATGAGTGGATGTCCTCGTGAGCCTGCTTGGGGGGGGAAAAAAAAAAAACACCACAACCTTAAAAAAACCTAAGAACTTCTTTTCAGTTCAGAAACTAAACTAAAGAGGCTTGTTCCACTTTATAATTGCTTAGCTGGGAA
>NW_009603486.1:15559-27536 GCF_000690535.1 Cariama cristata
TGCAAAATTGGAAGGTCACAGGTTTTCAGCTGGCTCTCCCTGGTACTGTTTTGGGATTGCAGGAGACTCCGGCAGGGAGGAGGGAGCATCTCTTCTCATGCTAAGCTGTCCCTGGGACCTGGAGGGATGTTTAACCATGGCCAGCCCTGATCTCAACAGCTGTGGTGTAACACTGGTTGTGGCAACAGGGGACAGGCTGATGTCCTTTAACATTTTTCTTCTCTTCCCACATGGACAACCAGGCCTGGGCACGCTCTAGGTTGTGATTGTAGCGGTGGCTGATGCATGATGGCAGTGAAGCAACTGGTCATAACCTCCTTGGTAAATCATAGAATCAAAGAATAGTTTGGGTTGGAAGGGGCCTTTAAAGGTCATCCAGTTTAACCCTACTGCAACAAGCAGGGACATCTTCAACTAGATCCAGTTGCTCAGAGCCTTGTCCAACCTGATCTTGAACGTTTCCAGGACAAAAAGTGGGGACTAGGTTTCCTGAATCTGAGTAAGGCATGTAACCAAAGGGTTTTCACAAAATCCTGTTAAGAAGGTAGTGTTAGAGCCTGGTTTGGCTGTAATGGCTGAATTGAGCTAGATCTATACTGGCAAAGCAGAGATCAGGCCCTAGCCTCCAGTAGCCCTAGCATGGGGTCTGCTCACTTTTCAGCCTCCAAATTGTTCACAAAACAGACAAGAAGTATGTGGACCAACATATCCTGAAGGGCAAGAACAACCTGGAGAATGGTGTGCATTAATCTCTGCTCCTTCACCTCTTGAAAGAGGGACAAAAGGAAGGAAAGCAAGCCAGAAAGGAAGGAGACATTCTTCCTTTTCTCCTCTATGCTGAAAAAAAAATGCTTATTCTTCTGCCTGCTTCCTCTTTCCTTCCCTCATGTCCTTCTTGTGGTAAGACGCAGAGAATAAAAAGTGTTTTCCTTAACCATGTGTGTCAAATCCCTCTCCTGGGATGGGGATGCTGTGGTGCTGCCGCTTCCTGGGCTGGGGAGGGCTGGGTCTGGCTCTGCCTCTCTCGTTATTCCCACTGATACTGGTAATTTATTTTTGGGGGGACAGAACTGAACTATCCAAACTAAATCCTTGGGCCCTGCTAGAAAAATGATGCAACATATTCTTGAGTTATGTCAACAGATGCAATGCCGAAGGGTGTCTTTGAGCTTGCCTGGGCTGAGGAAAAGCCTCCTGCCTGGTGATGTGGCCTCTCCAGGACGCATCCTTATGTTTTCTTCTAGTGTGACTTGAGGGGACTTCACTTCCTGGCAGTGAAGGTGGGTACTGCTGTGGGGACCTCCTAGTGCCTGCGGTGGGGAGCAATGAGGGGACAGGGCCACACTTTTTTCTGTGGTACTAGCAGACCTACGTTGCTTGTTCCTGGGGGGTACCATGTAGCAAAGCTAAAATGCATGGTGTTTACTGGCTTGGCAGATAGCAAGACTGTAGCTATGCATGCTGTGGAAATTAATGTGTTTGTGATCTCACTAAGATGCTGAGCACCAGCTGTGTAGTCCCGCCTGGTGCAAAACGAGTGGAGAAATCAGCCAGAAGGATGCAATGGCAGCAGCAAGGCACGGACTGCGTTCCCCGCCCTGCAGTCCAGCACTCCTTCAGGGTCGCATCCTCCGAGAGATGAATCCCTCCCTGCTGCCCCAGGCAGGGAGGTGAAGCTCTCCTCTTCCTTGGGAGCTCCTTCTCTGCTTGGCCAGCAAACTCTGCTCTTCAGATGGGCTATAAATATTTATAGAAGGAAGCATAGGAGCACTGTGCCGGACCAACACTGCTGTGACTTACAAACCTAAATTACTCAAGTAAGTCAAGTGCTCAGTTTGGAGGCTACCTAAACAACGTGTTCAAAACAAATACTTCCTACCTCCCTGAGCAGGCGCTTCCTCTCTGTGCTGGCTTTAGGAAGGATGCTCGCCCCACGCCGCCTCCTTCCCGACTGCGTTCCCAGGGCCAGCCTGGCTATGCAATCCCACGGCCACCTTCAGCCTCCCTTCAGGAGAGAACCTTCCATCGCTTCTCTGCTTTAGAGAAAACCAGGTCCAAGCATTGTGCAATACCATCAGGCAAGCACGTGGAGGATTAACTGGCCACTTGTTTGTATCCCGTCAAAGATGGTACTTGGCTCATTTCCTTCTCCTTCCCTTTTCCCCGTTAGGTCAGATGGTATCTTTATATAAAGCGGCACAAGAGAAGAATGAAGATTTAAACTCATTTAACCTTGAACATAGCCATTAGTTAAGCAATTAAAATTAAAGGGTGAGTTAATGGGCAGTGTCAAACATTCGGAGAAACATCTGTTGTAATAGAAGTCTGCCTTTTAGTTGATGAATAATTGATCCGCTGTTCATCAGTACCTAAGCCCAGCCGAGGCAGCAGTGCCGGCACTGCTGGAGCGTCTTTGGTGTCCCCTCCCCAGCTGAGGGCTCCAGAAGAGCAGAAGGACCCGGCCACCACCACTTGAAGATACATTAGGAAAACCACCTGTGTTGCACCCCCTCGGCTGAGTTCATCCCTGTTGGATCTTTTGCTTTCCTGGGATCAGACATGTTATTTCAGGTCTAGAGGAATTGATGGTCTATTTTTAAGTGTTTATTAATGCATGCATGGATGGATGTGGTGTCTGTCTGGACACCGATAGCCAGGGTTGTAGATGACTCGAACTGCTTTGAATTGTATCACTGAGTTAAATCAACTTGCTTTTTGGCAAGCGGCGGATGTGAGTGAATGTCTTCACTAACACATGGATGCCAATACAGTAAATATTGACCAGAGGTTGAGGGGTAAATAGCAGAAAGCGTTTGTCCCTTGGCCATGGTAGAGCCAATAATGCTGAAGTCACTTCTGCAATACTGTCATCTCCCACAGAACCCCCTGTCTTCCTAGAATAACAAACAGCAAAAGATATTTGGGTGAAATCTTGGATCCTGTGAAATGAAGGAGAACTCTGCAATTCCCAGCAGTAGGATGGGATGTTGCCCTGGGTGCCTGGCCCTGCAGACACACCTGGGAAACGCTTCCATGCTGCACAGAAAGCAGTGATGGAGCAAGGTGAGACAGCGTGGATGCACTCCCTGCATGAGCTGAGTTTTGGCCAAACCAGGCTCCACGTGGGGTTGGGAGCACCCGAACATGGTGGGGCGATAGAGCAGGGTCTGGTCCCCATGCTGAGCTCCTCCATGTACCCTGCTGCTGAGGCTGGGGCTGGGAGAAGTGCCAGAGCGACCCAGAAACTGAATTGAGGGCATGAAACATTTGTAGCGTGGGATGTGGGAGAAGGAAACCCGGGTCACAGAGGATTCTTGACGTGCTGTTTCCCATATTAGCTCTTAATCCCTTAAAAAAAAATCAAACTAGGCCTGTGCAATTCCTCAGACCTTGTGCCTATGCAAAACTGTGCAACAAGCTGAACTAAACCAAACCCAGCTTCTCACTCCAGCACAGAAGGGACAGCTGGCTGTTAGCAAGCCCGGATGAGCCCCTCCACCCCGGTATTGGGGTGCCATGAGCACAGGCCTCTTTACAGAAGGCAGTTGGGAAAAAGCGGTGGGAAGGCAACTGAAAAAGTAGAAGGAAAATTAATTTGAAGGTATTTTGGAGGTGAATGTTGACAGAACCTGGGTTCTGCCCCAGCCTCAAGCTGAGTCTGGACAAGTTTTTACCCTTTGTGATACAAGGCAATAATATCCATTTGGCTATTTGTTAGAGAGAAATGTAACAAGATCACCTCCACACTCTTAAAGAAACCAGTTGTTTTAATATTTGGTTTTCATAAATTCATCTTTTTTTTTTTTTTTTTCTTGAAGTCTATCTGTAGAACTTGAATTTATGCAACAGTTCAGGTTTTGTTTAAAATCATGTTAATCTGTACTTGCATCATAAGCATAAAGAAAGGGAAATAAACTGGGATGGGAAAATTATCTGCGTGTCTTCAGCTGGTTTTAGCTGACAACAAGCAGAACCTGTAGCTCAGTTTCTTCCTTCATCCCCTCCTCTGCGTGCAGAGGCTGCCTGAGCATCTGCGCAGACTGTTGCTGTTACTTCAACTTCTTTCTCTGCTTCTTTAAACTAAAGCAGCTCTTTTCTCAATATAAAATCATCCCTGGATTATTGTCAAGTGTTTGATGCCTTGCTCCACTTCCACCTTTCATTAACTCATCAATATTGTCTTTAATGACATGTGAATGCAAACAGACCTTGCTTTGAAGCCTGTGTACAGCAGGCAACAAATTTGGCTTGTTCTGGAGCTCTTTGAGGCAAGTTGTGTTTAAACAAAATTTTAACTGCTGAGGTTATGGATGTGCATAACTGCCCATCCGAATGTGTGTGGGACGTGTACAGAAAAGATGTTAATGTTGAACTTAACGTGGAAACGTTTTTAAAGCAAAGATAACTGTGAGGATGGATGAAGTAGAGAATTTTTTTATCTTAGAGGAATTTTGTTTGAGGAAATGAGACCAGTTAAATAAGGAGATTGTATTCAAAACTCTAATTCAGCCAGTGCAGCTTCTCCTCAAAAAAAAAAAAAAGAGCCATTTTCAAACTTCAATAGCAAAAAAAAACCCTCAGAACTCTGACTTTTAAAATGTACTTATTTCTATGTTTGGCTCTATTGTAGAACCAAAAGTATATTTCTTTTAACTTTACCCAAAAAATGCGTATTCATAGCTCCATCTCAACTGCAACTTCGGCATTGTCCCTGTGGTGATATGAGTGACACCATCTCCATTATAATAACCTGGTAACATTTTCTTGGCCATAAACCTACAAAAACCATAATTGTATTTTCTTTCACCCAAAGATTTTGAATGAAGGATCTGTGAAGAACTGAGGTTTATGTTTATTAACTTAAATGGAAGCAGATTTGAGCCTCGGGAAGGCTGCTGCCCTTCACATAACTTCCCCAAACACTACTTTTTCATCTGTAGTAGCCAGATATTTTCTGAGCCAACTTCTTTTCAGCCCTTCTGTTCACAACTATGGATAATAAAAGGGAATTTACCCCAGAGCGTTCTTGCATCTGACGAGCATTTGTCCCCGACAGACCACGTCTTCTCAGGGAAGGGAGCAAAGCAGTGCTGGTTTATCTGAGGATGCAGGTTACAGGAACAACTATTTTAGAAAAGCGGAGTTTATGCACATGAATACGGGATAGCTGGGAGCTGCCGACTAATCTGCTGTAAGCTTAGCATGTACATTGTTACAGCAAAGGATTTGGGTGGTAATGCTTAATTTTTAATTGCATTTTTATTAGGATTATAAGCTAGTTATTTCATCCCCCTCAGTAGTGGCTGGGCAGGGAGGAAGGTGAGCAGAGCTACATGCACCAGGGCATCCTCTGCCTTGCCTGGTCCGAACAGACACTGCGGCACCCTCCTGGTAGGGACAAACCCTGACCGGTGTCAGCCATGTGAATGAGCTGGGGAAAACTGCACTGGTTTGACCCATTGGCCTGTCGGTGAGTTTGCCTTATTTTAAGTTATTCTCCTTCAAAAATGGGAGCAAAACTGTGTTTTGAGGCCCGAGAGGGGGATACTTGGCATAGCTGGTGCTCTCCTGGCTCTTGGAAAGGCTGGATTTGGGTGCATGACCTCTTCTACAAGGCTGCTTTTGGATTTCTTAAGGAAAAGATGGACATGTGTGCTCCACCCTGCCCCATCCCTGAAGATCACCTCTCCCGTAGGCTGAGGGTTGAGGATCTATATGGAGGTGGCAGCAGGAAAGGGGGCCTGAGCCTGGACACCCCTTGCTATGGCATAGCCACATCCAGGGCCCTCCACCCCCTGCCCGCAGGTTGATGTGGGCTGTGTGGTTTGAGGCTGCCTGTTGTGTTGCCGTCACAGCTTCAGTCCCATGAGAGATGGGCCTGAACCAGTTCAGACCAGACTGGGCTGCTAGGCTTGAACCAACTCCTGT
Source organism: Cariama cristata (assembly GCF_000690535.1). Lineage (NCBI taxonomy): Eukaryota > Metazoa > Chordata > Aves > Cariamiformes > Cariamidae > Cariama > Cariama cristata. The sequence goes on from NW_009603486.1 coordinate 21,488, forward strand.
CCAGAGCTGCTGCTGCTCCTTAGCAAGAGCAAAGCAGGGGCACCACCAGCTTTTCCCTTTGTCCCTTGGTCTGGCTTTTCCCAACATGCCCTCGGAGCCACCAGCCCCTGCGGATGCTTGGGAGAGCAAAGTGAAGCTGGGGAGGGAGGAGAAAACCTCTTCACATTGCAAAGACATCCTAGAGATGCTGCTGGGGAAAGTCAGAAAAACTACTGCTTCATTTCAAAATAAAAGAGGATTGATTTGGCGTTTTCTTCTGAAAAGCTGTTTGTGACATTAGCAACTGTGCAGGCAAAATAAAGGAGAAAGGTACAACTTCCCAGGCCTTGGGTGTTCTCCTCCTGCCAGCAACTGACAGTTCTGCTCTGCCTGTCATCTGCAAACGAGCTGAATTCCTCACCATAACAACAGTTGGAAGAATCTGTTTTTATAGCCTAGAAATAGGGGTTTGGCCTTGGCCTTTTTTGGTAATCTGTTTGGAATTTGGTGGTGGTGTTGATCAGCAGTTGTTTAAAGCTGCTGGCAGCCCGCTGGTCTTCACGAAACGGCTTGGTGGTCTTGGGCTCTTTCCAGCTCTGTGCATTAAACATTGCTTTCCCATGATGCAAGGAAAAGGGTGCAGTCGACACTAAAAGGCAGAAAATTTAAACCTGATGAAAGGAAATGCTTTTCCACACAATTAGCCTTTGGGATTTGTTACCACATGGAGCTGCTTAGGCCAAACATTTCGTACATCTTTGGGGGAGGAAAGGGTATCTGGGAATTTATATGGAAAACACATTTTCCAAGGAAAAAGGTTCGAATTCAAATGAGGGGTCTGAAGTTCAGAGCAGGAGTTTCAGCTTCAGTTTGAGCAATTAAGACGCTCTCTGGACTGCAGCAAGGTCTTGAATTGCAGCCTGCAGTCCCAGGTGAGCATCACGACTACCGGTTACACCATTAATCTGCTTTTATAATTGGTTTTCCTACCACCGATTCACCCAGCAGCACGAACTTCCCCACCGGAGGAGTTTCAGCAGCGGTACAGTTTACATTACCATCCTCCTCGGGACCAAACCAGTATTACGATGGCCTGGGCTTGATGGTTTTGTGTGTGGGTGGCAAAGGCGTTGGTAGCTTCCCCTGTTGCTCCAGCTGATGGGTGACTTTGTGCTGTGGGAGAGGTTGAAATCCACCTTCCCTTCAGACAGGAGCAAAGCACAGAAAGTTTTGTGTATGAAATAAGCTCTGCTGGACAGACTATCAAGACTCAAGGCTGGAACAAGCCTTGCTCCTGGGAAAGGTTTCTCCTGGCTGCAGCCTTGTAGGCACTAGGCCCTTGAAGAGCCACCTGAGCTGGAGTTTCAGTGTAGTTATGATGGACATGGCATCCTCCACTCATCTTGTGTTGAAATTTGTGGGGTTTTACAGTGGGTTTTCTTTCTCTTTTGTTTTGAGAATGCCAGGACTGTTTTCAAAAAACAAAAAATCCCCTCCCGGATTTTCCAACTCCCCCTGAAATTGCGAGCCCTTCATTTAAAATCATTTCTTTATCATTAGTTTGAATTTCACTTGACAGTCTGAATTTGCATCCAGGTGTTTTGTTATGCTGGATTTGTTCCATTGTGCCACAATGGGTTTCATCCTGCAAAATGAGGTGGTTTGCTGAAAAGGGAGCTTTTAGAGAAAGTCTTTCAAACCAGCAAAATAAACCCACGGCAGAGCAAGACACTATTGCTTTTATAAACAAGCGTTTGGTACAAACAGAAATCTCTGCAGAAGTTCCCTCGTTACCGGTGGGAGGGAAGGCACCGCTGTCTGTCTGGATGATACATGTAGATGTAATCTTGGATCAACAGGAGCACTCTGGTGCTCAAGTGTGTGCTTAAACTTTCTGCTGGCCTCCATCTTGCAGGCTGTTGTGTGAGGGCATCTTGGACCCAGAAACATCCCCGTGATACTCCAAGAGCTGCCGGGAGGATGGGGGCCCCCACTTGCACCCAGCAGCCTGAGCACAGAGAGCCCTCGAGGCTGAAATTCAGGATTTTCACTGAGTCCTGGGAGCTCCTACCCGGTGGGAGACGGGTGCTGTGGTGGGGTGCATGCTTCTCTGCAGGGCTGCAGAAATGCACAAGTGCCCCAAATTTCCTCCTTTCCTTCCTTGTTGTCTATGATAACGATTACAGCACATGAGGATTTAGAAATATCCTTTATCTGGTATTTGCCCCATGCTCTCTGTCAAAATTATGTCCCACATAATGTATAATGAATAGGTGATTTGAAAAAACAAACAAACAAACAAACAAAAAACCCCCCAAAAAACACTATTTGGCTTGTCTAAGTCCCTGCCTGCATACACGCATATTTAAAATGTATATTGAGTGGTAATAGCATTGCAAGAGCAGGAGGGAGTAGTTTTTGTCACTAGTTTGCCATTTGCCATTTACATTACACTTTTGTCCCTAAGCAAACATTTTCTTCTTATCTTTTCTGAGTCTTGAAACACCTTGTAAGCCTTGGCTAAGCCTTGAAACACTTTCTGAGTCCCGAAGCGCTGCAGGTTGAGAGCAGAAGCAAGCGGTTTGTCTCTCACTGATGACCCAAGAGCATCCTCTAGTGTGTATTTAAGGTAATACTTAACACGTCCCCTGCTTGGTTGCCTTACAAAAAATTATATTGTCAGAGCAAAGGAGCAAAAACCCTGCGTGAAGTTCGTGGTAAAAGGCAGCACAAGGTGCTAGCTAAGGAAGTAAATGCAAACACAGGCAGTAAGTGCTTGCTCCCATCCAAGGCTGGCTTCAGGAGGAGTTAACGGCACTGAAAACCCCACGGGGCTGAGCCTTTCTGTGGGGCAGTTGGGTATATATGAGAGCATCTATAACACGCTGAACGAAACTGAGAGCCAAGCATTTCATAAAGTTAAATCTATTGATGTGGCCAGGTATATTTAAAATGGAAGAAATGCTGCAGACAAACACCTTAAAATGAATTAAAATTATTATTATGTGCTTATAGATTACAGTAATGTTGGTAAGGGGTGTGTTTTGACTATAAATGTATTCTGCTAATTAGAAAAGGTAAGTGAAACCACTTTTGAGGTTGTGGGATTTTTTTCTTTTGCTGTGAAAACCTACTTTATATTTTTGGTAACAGTAAGCAATTTTCCCACACTGAGACACTTTGATTTTCACTGCACTGTGAAAAATGGTGCATAATGAAGAGTGCAGCTAAAGATTTTAAAATAGCCATTACATGACTATTATGTGTATTTATGCTATTATGGTATTATATGACACAAATCTAGTCCCCCTGTGCCTTATTTTTTCTCTTGTAAAATGGAAAATAAAGCTAATTTCCCTGCCTCAGAAGGAAATAATCCTGAGTGCTCAGCTAAAAGATGATGATGAGCTGTATAAATATTATAGGTGGGTGGACACATGGCCAATGACAACATATTACCTTCCAATATCTGGACAGGAGAAATAATGCCACACTTTCCTTCCCCGCCTCACTGCACCTTAGTGTTTTGGCTTTCCTCATCTAGCAAACTATCCCTTTCTAATAAAGTCACAGCACTGACATGATTTTCTTTTGCCACCTCTTTTTGCAGAAAGTCTACTGCAAGCCCCGCTCTGTGCATCCACGTGTGCATGTTCATCGAATAGATCATAGAACAGTTTAGGTTGGAAGGGACCTTGAAGACCATCCAATTCCACCCCCCCTGCCATGGGCAGGGACACCTTCCACCAGACCGGGTTGCTCAAAGCCCCATCTAACCTGACCTTGAACACTTCCAGGGATGGGGCATCCACAGCTTCTCTGGGCAACCTGTTCCAGCACCTCACCACCCTCACATGAAGAATTTCTCCCTAATACCTAATCTAAATCTACATTCCTTCAGTTTAAAACCATTACCCCTTGTCCTGTCACTACAATCCCTGACAAACAGTCCCTCCCCATCTTTCCTGTAGGCCCCCTTTAAGTACTGAAACCATCCTGTTATCGGGGTGGTTGGGTTTTTTTGGTTGTTGTTATTGTCTGCTAAAAGCCTGCAGCAAAACACTGCTGAAAACTTCTGCAGGAAAGGAAGGCAGCACATATGCTCTGATTCGGAGAAGCACAGATATTAGGACAAGTAACACACTCCATTTGTGCACAAACTTGAAAGGAGCAGAGAGGATGGGTGAGATCAGGTCAGCCACAGGTTAGATTAAGCTCACCTCAGTGGGATGAAAGGCTTTGAAAGAAACTTTGAAGGGATGAGCACTTACCAACATGGAAGCAAATAGAAAATGAGATAACATCCAACAGAACTTACCCAAAGATGACCATGCCAGCCTAACCTGTTAGCTTGCTTTGATAAGAGAACTGATTTTCCAGATAAGATCTACTGCATCCATACATTACCAGCCTTGTCTCCCAGAGCAGTTGATAAAGTGATGTTTGGGAAATTACGCATTAGGATGTGAATTAGTAGGAGTGTTTTGGTGGGGCAAGGAACTGGCCAGGGCAATGTGAGTAGCAGGGAAGGCCTTGGGGGAAGCTGCTGGAGCAGTTCCTCAACAAGGAGACTGGGAAACCATTGCCAGTACAGGGGAGCTGGTGTGTCCCAGTGGGGCGCGGATGGAAAGAGTAGGAGAAGGGGATGAAATCCAGTTGCTGTGAGTGTGAGCTCATGGAGTAATAACAAAATTTCTGCCATGAAACTGGTGCTTGATGCTTGGGAATGACTTGGAAGGAGAACACCTCAGTGCCTCCTCTGAAAGCAGGAGGGCTAAGATCCACCACCATGCCATGGCCCTGACGGTGGTCTGTTCAGTCCTAGGATGTAAAGGGTGTGCATGTATTTCCAGTAGATACAAGGCTGGATAAAGGCCATGGTCCAGACATTGGTGAGACTTTACCTGGGATACTCTGCTCAGTCTGGTCCTCTGTGTGAAAGGAAGATGAATGTAGGAGGAGCCAATGAAAGAGGAGCACTTGAGGTTAAGAGGCACAAACTGAAACTCAGCAAGTTCCATCTAAATATGAGGAAGAACTTCTGTACTTTGAGGGTGGCAGAGCACTGGAACAGGCTGCCCAGAGAGGTTGTGGAGGCCCCTTCTCTGGAGATATTCAAAACCGTCTGGATGCATTCCTGTGCAACTTGCTGTAGATGATCCTGCTTTGGCAGGGAGTTTGGACTGGATGATCTCCAGAGATCCCTTCCAACCCACCATTTCATGATTCTGTGAAGCTGGTGTGGCCACTGAGGGAAGCAGACCTATCCCAGGCTAAAACAATGGGGTTTGTTTTGTTTTCTTTTCTTTTCTTTGTTTGTGTGCCCAATGTGAATTTTACACTAGCACAAGCAAGGATTATCTGAGGTGGGAAGCAGCAGCCCTGGTGAGGAAGAGGAGGGACAACTATTTCCAGGATGGTGTCACACTGCACAGCATGGAACATGGTCTTCCACCATCACCTCTCATGCAAAAAATATTGGAGATGGCCAGTGGGGCCCAGTCAGGCAAATTGGAGCTGAAGGGGTCATGGCCATGTCTCTGGCCACGCTGCTGTGGTGCGGTGTGGTGCGGAGACCATGCACTGGGGAGGGTGAAGGAACTGGCTTCTGGCTTCAATGCTGGCACCAGGACCAGCAGATCCAGATTGTCCCATGAATAGTTTTGGCTGAGAGTGAGCCAGCTTGTAACTCTTGGGGCTGGAAGAGTATCCTTGTGGGGATGAGTATCAGGAAAAGAAGCCCAGAGTGATTGTCAGGGTAGAGCCTGATCTGTTTATATGTGGGGTGTTGTGTTGTAGTTGCCTGAGGCTAACAGAGGACCAAGCTCAGCCTGGGAGGTAGCTAAGCTTTATCGTACACCTAAGGAAGTTTACACTAAAAAAGAGAAATGGGAAAGGGAAAAGGACCTGAAATTTGAGAGCATTTGTTTTTCAAGGGAGGAACATGAAACACTGAGAAGTAAGAAAGTCAAATAAGGCCATTTTGAGGGAGTGCTCTGAAAAAAACTGATCATCTGTGTACTTTACAGCAAGTGTGGCTGTCACAGGAGGGCTCATTTTAAGGCATTCC
>NW_009603486.1:27567-38436 GCF_000690535.1 Cariama cristata
CCTGGCTCTTGTTTCACCTCTGTATCGCATCCTAGATGCAATCATTCGAGTGCAGAAGCAACTTCCATTTCTGTTTCTACCTCTCTAACTATAATGGCATCAACATGAGAGACAATTCCTCACTCATCTCCCTCCTTCATGCAGTTACAGTTTTCAGTATAAAAGGGATTGTGACAATTCTTTTATTTATTTTTGGAAGGAAAGATGGCTAGACAGGTATGAGCCAGCATTATACTGCTGGGCTGCATTACAATAGGTTCATTTAGCTTTCAAAAAATAGAATTCACATTCTCAAATATTCTTTAAGGTTCAGGGTTTCTTTCAATTAAGCACACACTAGTGTATACAAATATTTATATATTTGTATTTAAAGCCAATCATCGTGGTATTCATGTGCTGCTCTGTATGGAATCAGTGTTGAAATAGCTGAAGGAATCACAGCAAAAGAAGGAACTTAGAAAGTCCATTGTACACGAGGGAATCTTAAAATCCCTTATTTCATTTAGACACTCTCCAAATTATTTTCGAAATAGGAATATCTCTTGATATGATCAAATATATGAAGGAACAAGTTCACAGCCTATTACAAATCTTGGAGAGGACTAAAAACACAAAATGTTGAGCTTGGTTGAGACAATACCTTTTACAGGTGAGGCTGGCAGTGCTACTTCTGTCTTCCTCTCATAAACCCATTTTCACTTAGTTATATTCCGTTTAAGGCTTAGTCATTTGGGTTAAACCCCTCCATCTTCTCTTTGCCTTAGACCTAGAACTGAAGCCAAGTTTCTTTTTAGTTATTTCTAAGAAAGACTAAAAAGGAGAAGAAATGCTGGCAAACCACTCTCTTGGGAAACTCTAGCAATGTGCTGTGTTTCAACAAGATGGTGAGATCTGGCAGGAGCTTGGTCTTCACGCCTGCCTCTCTTCCACATCTGACGCATCTTCCTCACTCAGACTCACTGACATATGACCAAATGGAGATGGACAAGGTGCCACCTATGCCCTTTCACCTGCCATTTCCCATTGCCTGAGTCTTCAGAGCAGACTCGATGATCTTAAGGGTCTTCTCCAACCTAAATGATTCTATGATTATGAAGGAGCGAAAACAGCACCTGGATGAACCCAGAGCATCTGAATATGGCCCACTCCTTATACCTCAGCCTTCCTGTCCCTGTCTACTTTTACACCATTTCAAGCCATGACAAAGCAGGATTTCCAGAAACCCATCTTCACCAGCATCAAGGAACTCAAGTAAATTCAATCTAAGGCACGTGCTTGTCATGTCAAATTTTAAAATAAGTGCTTCTTGTGATAAAACTACAAGTAACTGAGTAAAGCCTGATCTACTGGGAGGTACTGGGCCTATCTACTAGGTCAGGCAGGTGGCTCTGCGGAGAACATGCATAACTTTTTATAGGCAAATATTGCAGCTGGACTAGATGATTGTGGTAGATCCAACTGGATCTATTAGTAGTTCCAACTGGAACTATTCTATTCTATTCTAATACCTTAAAGAATGGAATACACCATAATTTTGAGCTTACTTCTTTTCCTGACTTGTGATTTAATCAGGTCATGGAGTGAAACACAAGATAAGCAGGTTCAATCAACACAGATCTTGAAAATCAAAGAAGAAATGTTCACATCACCAAGGCCACTCTGGATTTTGCCTATTCAAGACACTAACTGAATCGCTGGTTGCTGAGTTTTGTGGACTGATGCCCTCCCATCTGCAGCTGGGGAGGTTCTGTGCATTGAGAGTATAAGTGTGTGTGAATATTCGCCTATGGACTTGCAGGGCTGATTGCTCATCTCCTGCCCTGTCTCGATTCTGTATCCTCCGGCTAACCTGTTGAAATCCCACCTTGAGAGCACACAGGTAGCATTCAGTTTATACTGGCAGTGGTTTCAGTAGGACAGTATGGATAGTAGAAGCATTGCAACAAATGTACATCACGAAGAGAGACAGGTAGGGCCAAATGATGTGTCATTTGATCAACAGAAAGTCTCTTAATAATATTTGATTTAGATTGTAGAGCTGCTGCATAACAGTGTTGTGGGGAGGTGTTGTCGGAGTTATTCATCCAACCTTATGCAAAATCTTGCAACCCCCTCCCATGTCCCATTATGCCCTGCTGAAAAGAGCAGCAGCTTAGCTGCCGATCAAAATCAGTATTGGATCGGGTGCTGGTGAATGCTGTATATTCTTCCACTCTGTTTTAACTGGTAATGCCACCTGCAGCACTGACTGCCAGTTTTCTCCCTAGATATCGAGTGATGCTGCCTCTGCTGCCTTCTTGGTATCTCTCTGCCTTTTGTCTTTCTCACCAGGTTTTTACCCATCCATCCAGCCTATGCTATTTGCCCCATGCCTGCTGCAGGAGAGTGGGCTCTGGAGTCACTTCGGTGTTGCTCTTTGGGTCCTTGGCTTCTGTCATTTTTGTGGAAATGCATCCTACCTTCCCAACACCCAGCCCTGTCCCCCAAACCCAGCCTTCTAGCTATGCCATCTCCCTTCAAATCTTAGATATCCAGAAGCTGCTTTTCTCCAGCAAAGGAGCTAAGCTTGATTTATAAAATCTATGGTTGTGATCAGTGCAGGCAACTGCTGAACTTCTTTTAAGCCCTTCCTTTTCCCTAGAAGGCTTAGCAGTTGCAACATCCTTTGTATTCACCTCGTGGACTTGCTGAGCACAGCGATTGCAGTGGGAAGCCTTCCACAGCCACGTTGTCTTGTGCATGACTCAAGTCAGGTGAATCATTAGCGCTCAGTGCCAAGAAAGCACAGTAATTGCATAAAAGCCTGAAGGAAAACTCAGTGCAAGATGATCTATAACAGCCTTCAAATGCAGTGAGCCCTTTGAACACAGGTGTCCTAAATCCCCACTGCTTCCACCGGTACCGGGGAGCCCACTGTATGCTGGTAAAGGAAGACAAAACACGGCCCCATGTGCCTTATTATCTCTTTCGTGCAATATTATATTGTGATTGATAAAAATTATCCTGAGTTCAAGGAGAGGCTGAGCAGATTCAACAAAGGCTGTTTAGCAGAGGGAAACCACGTGGACCTCAGGAAGCCTCTGAGCTGCGAATGGCTGGCAGCCGGGCGATACCCAGGGCAAATAGGTATTCTTGCATTTTTCTCCCAGAATTCACTTTGGCTGCGGCCAAAGAGGCACTGCTGCCTAGGCAGCCCCTTGCCTGATGGGGTACGGCCATTCCCAAGAAAGCTGTCGTTTCCCAAATCATGTGTGAGCTCTTGGGTCTCTTGCTTATCACACACTGACCCTGCCTGCTCTGCTGGTGCGTGGCTGCCCTCGGTGGGAGCAGGTCCCTGGGGCCTTTGTAGTCTGGACCTTCATGCCCCACGTCAAGAGCAAAGCAAAAGCTGGTGTGCTGCCTAAAATGCAGCTGGCAGTGCTAATTTTAGGTCAAGAGCTTTAAGTTTCCCTTCAAATAGCAAAGGCTGCAGTTTAAACCTTTCCCTGAGCATGGGGTGATGTCTGTCCCTGACAGACAAGGACACAGCATGTAAAAACTTGCCTTGCTGAAGTCAGCAGGTGTTTACCCCTTCACTTGAATGAGGGGCTTTTCTGGCCATCCCCTACCTTTCCATTGCAAAGGAGCAGAGAGATGCAGTCCCACGCAGCAGTCTGCAGTCAGCAAATCCTCCCGTCGGGAGCAGTGAATTTATGAATTTTCATGGTATCCATTAGTAGTAAGCAGAGGTTGCCTTGAGACAGCCTTTTTGTTAATTAACCTTCTGAACATACACTTTTCTTTCTAACTGGTGAATGAATTTGGTGTTCAAAGTCTTTCCCACATGCCCCCGCTTTTTTCTTTCTCTCTTCCAGGTTAATGGCTTTGTAATCCTTCATGGATAGTAAAATAATTACCATGAGGCAAGATTGGTAATTACACAGAGCAGAATAAATGCACGTGGTTGGACCCTCTGCTAATGTAAATAGATTTTGAAGGATCTATTCCTACTAGATGAGGGTGTTCAAAGCCTCTCCTGCCCTTCTTCCTCCTCCACAAGAGGAATTTGGAACATAAGTTCTCAGGGATGTGAAATCTTGCTGTCTAAGGATGTTAACATATCCATGTTTACTTCTTGGCTTTTTATTTTCACGCTGTCTAGCAAAAGCAGTCAGAGCACAGACGGATCACTCAGCTGTGCTAAATACTCCTGGCACAACTGCTTTGGTGACTGAAAACCAGAATCCCAAATGCCAAGCCTCTTGCGCTCCAGTGGGTCCGTGAAGCTGGACCGCAGCACACGGGGCTGGGAGCCTTCCAGGGGCGATGTACGAGAGGACACAGCTCGTGTCCAGCCAGCAGGCCACCTCCTGATCCAAGGGGGTCGGAGGGAGACCTGGGGACTCTGCGTGGGTGCTGGAGTGGAGCAGTTGAGATCAACTTGCTTCTGTGTCCAACCAGCACTTGTCCCTTCTGCCACAGCCGGGAGAGAGGCCCCAGGGCTGAGCTCCTGCCCTGCACACGCTCTGGATTTCATATACCCGGAGGGACCAGCTGCAGCCCAGTTACACGATGATTATTTTTTCGTAGCCAGTTGCAGAGGAGGCAGTTGTACAAAACCAGCTTCAGCTGGCACTCCTACAAACTGTGACATCCTCATCTTTTTAATTGGAGTTAGTTTTACACAACTGCACAAACCACACACCTTAGAAGAAGCAGCAAGGTGATGTTGGCTGCAGTATCAGGACCCGGTTACACTTCTGTTTCTCACCGAGTCTTTACTGAAATCTGTATTTTACTTAAGACTTGCCAGTTTGTCAGTTCTTAATTCACCTACCTGGGACTTGAAAGTTATTAGTTATTGTGGTAATTTATGAGAGTATTCCAAATGATAAAGCAATCTACAAAAGGCAAATATCTTACATCTATTTAGTAGCTGTTACCGACCAAACCAATAATTTAAGGAAAAAAGAAAATCACATTTGTTTCACAAGATTGTTTCCCTGTAAATTGTGTTGATCCCTATTATTTCCACTGGCATTCTTTATTTGCTGACTCTTATACTAGTATTTCAGTACTTTGCCCAGCATTGCTAATCTGACTGGTTTAGAACTACTGACATTGCCCTAGTGATTTTTTTTTTAAAATGATTTACCCAAAATGCAGCATTTCTGCAGTCCTTTAAAATATTTGCAGTCCTCCAAGATTAAGTGGGAGTGGGTCAGAGATCCTTTGAGCCAATTAATTTCAGTTGTGAGGGTGACAGCTGTCTGGACCTGTTAAGGTAATAATGTTTATCTCTAGTAATGTTGTTTAATAGCCTCCTTGGTTACTAATGGGATGGAAAGTGCATTGTCCTCATGACATCAGTACATGATTCTTCTTGTTTCCAAATGCAGAACAAAAATATTTATTGAATACCTCAGTCCTTTTCACATCATCATCAACAATTTTACCATTTCCATGTAGTGATGCAAGTGCTTTTGAAGCGAGCATCATCTTAAACGTAAACTAGAGCCAAATGCCCTGTTCTATTTAATGCACTTGTGACTGATGTAGAACCTGATTGTTCAAGGCTGCAGCAATATGAAAATCCCACTGAAATCCTAAAGGATCTTCAGGGGTGAACTCAACCTCCCAGATGTTGGTATCTTTGCTACTGGCTGACAAAATTACTTCAAAGATTGAAATGGGCAATGACGGACACAGCATACGGTTTTATCAATTTTGTTAAAGCTAAAAATGGCTGCAATTCAAGTTTTAAATTAGTCTGAAAGGCAGCACGGTACTTTTCTTAAGCCTATGGCATTCTTAAACTTATTTTACAACAGCAGGCATCTTTCATACAATGTTTTTGAATGCTGGTTTCTATGCACCATCCGCTCTAAGTGTTTCTAATGTAAAAAATTAACCAGTTGTAGCTCCGAGGTGGAAGAAAATGGCTTACCTCTGATAGCACAGCACAGAAATGGCACAGAGGTACAAAAGTGCACTGTGAGGAAGTGCCCGACGGCCAATGACATCATCGCCGCTGCTGTTAACACCTACAGTCTATGACCTGATCTTGTGATGAGGGGCCTGAAGGTACCGACATCCCCTCACGTGGGTTATGTTACATCAGGTAGACTTCTCTCTTCCTGGGCACTCTTGGGCTCAAGGTTCGTGCTGCTGTGAGTGGGGCCGCGGGGAGGGGGCTGTGTTCCTGCTGCTCAGGGGGTTCCTGCGGTGGGAGCACCCCAGCCCCACCAGTGCAGTGCCTCTCCTCCTATTCACTCTGTGTGGGGATCTGTGGTGCACTAGGAATGATACAGTCGTTCTCATCCTCCAGTTCCATCCCCCTTTAAGGAAGAATAAAAAGCACATTTTAAAAGATAGCTCTTTTGGGTAGGTTGGGGTGTTTTTTGCTTTAAAGCAGGAAATGTCATCTCTTTGAAAGCTATTGTGCCCATTTCTGTTTGTGCAGGCAGATCTGTAGGGGTAAGGAAGCCTAAGCCACACTTCTGCATGAGTTTTTATCCTGCAGGGTGGAACAAAGAAACCTGGCAAATAATTGGCCAATGTACCAGTCAGAGTTCAAAATGCTTTGAAGTATTAACTGGAAATTTCGAAAGTCCTTTTGTGCCACCAGGACAGTATTGTATTGCTTTCTTTCCTCCCTTCAAATACTTGCAAAAGACATTTGCATAAAGTTTGCTGAATTCACTGTGAAAGGGCATAGCGAGCTCTCCCCAGAGCGTGGTTAACCTCAGCTCCTCTCCTTGTCCAGACATGTCCCAAGCAATCAGCTTATGGCTGAAAAACAGATCATAGGACCAGTTGAACTACACACTGGAGAATTTCCTTTTCATCTTCTTGTGTTAATAAGTTGACTTGTTATAAATGTGATCATTTAAGTAAAAGATGTTACTCTGTTTCTTTTTTTCTGCTCAGCTATTTCCAGTCCATCAAAGAAACTATAGACCATATCATCAAGCTTAACTATATCACCATCTCTCTCCCCTCCTCACTTTATTGTCTTCGTAGTTAAATTCCTATAAGACATTATCTCTAGTCTACCTAGGGTCTCAAAGGGATCTCATTTTCAACCTTGCCAAGTATACATTACCTTCTGTTGAACGATTATTTGTATTACAGGTGTGCTGAGAAGCTCAATGCATAGTACAAAACAAGTATTGAAGACAGTCCCTGATTCAAAATGCTTGCAGGTTACCTTGGTACCAAAAATCTCAGAGGGAAAATAGAATCATAGAATCATTATGGTTGGAAGAGACCTCAAAGGTCATCAAGTTCAACCATATACCCAACGCCACCATGCCCACTAAACCCACTAAACCATGTCTTGAAGCTGCAAAGTGGGACAACTCTCACGTCCCACCTGCTGTTGCTACCTCTCAGTCTTGTACAGCACCTAGGTGTACAGTCCTCAGCCTTCTTCTTGCTCTCCTTGTCTTTTCTTTCATGCTTGTTTTTTTCCGGGCCACACAGTTTCAACCACACCACTTGGAGAACCTCTTCATGGCATCTCTCTGCTGTGTTGGCTCCTCTGTTCTCCACTATGTGTTTGAGCTGATGTATATGCAGGCCCAGGTACCGAGAAATGTCTAATGTATAGCAGCGAAAATAACCCTTGAGAACAAGCGAGAAATTAAGATAAAGTACAATGCTAATGAACGTCTCTGTATTTAAAGTTAATTTGTGGTGAGTGGGTGGAAAGCTCTAGGATGTTTCTTCAATATCCCAAGAGAAGAAATTTGACCTGTAGTAGCTAGTGGCAAAGGCAAAATGAGGCTAGACATGACTGAGATGGTGATGTGCCATGGAGAAGGCTCTGCCCTGTGATGTGCTGCAGAACCTATTCTGCATGTCTCAGTGCAAAAAGGGATGGCTGCAGTCCCTTAGTGAGATTTAGTAGTGTAATCCATTCTCACCCCTAAGTACTTAGCTGTTTGTCAGGTGTGATCAGCAGTGACTGGTGCTGCAGTCACTGTTTTTTCCTAGAGGCACTGCTTGCTGGTGTTATCTGCCTCCTTTTCTGTCTGGAACCAATGCCACGGAGGAGCATAGGTCCTTGAAAAAGAGGAAACCTGCACAAATCTGCTGTGGCCCCGGGAAAGGAGAGGTATGAGCCAAAGCTGATGACTGGACCCTCCTCTGAGAGCTCCTACAGCCTCTGACATTAGATCAGACCAGTGAGCTACAACATGGTCCTTCTGTCTGCAGTGACCAGATGTGACCTGTTCAGAGTTGTTGCTGCTAAAGCTTTTCCCGCAGAAAATGCAATTCATCCCCAAACAACGAAGCTGATTATCAACAAAGGCAGTCAGATGGTGCCATTATCTCCCAGCAGGCATCCATCCCGTAAGTATAGGTATTGAAAGGGCCCAGAATTTTATTAATCTCAAAAAATACTGCAAGATACAGAAACTCAGTGGAGAGGAGAGGTATTCTGAGTCTCTTCTGGACAATTTAAACAAGCCTGTGTGTGTAGGAAGTAAGCAGTTGCTTTGTGCTTGGCAGATAACCAACACTGTGGTACCTCTAGTTCTTCTTCAGATATCACTTTGCCTTCCTCAATCAATTATCTCACCTATTCAGAACTCGTTTTCAGGAGTTAGTTTCTCCAGCATGGAAATATCCTGGAACTTGAGACTTGCCAGGAGTGTTGAAATGACACTGCAATCTGTGCCCAGCATACCTGAGAGCTTGTTTCAGTAGGGATTGCTCTGTTTACCTGAAACGAATGGAGCTTCTACTTATAAAATCTGTGGTGAGAAGGACAGCCCCAAGCATGTACGTGTAGTTAGCTAACACACATATTTTGCAGTGTTTTAACATGATTTAATGAATGTGGAAGAAACAGGAGTTCATGCACCTGCTGACTAAAGATTATCCCAAAGTATCCTAAAGCTTTTAAGAATTGGCATGTAATGAATCCGCTACTACTACATCTTGAAAATACTGCTCTGCCGATCTCCTTCTGGTGGCTTTTATTCTCCTATGGTGCTGCTAATCCAACTGTTTTCCCCAAAGAAATAACTATTGCTCTGATGAGTTCTTATAAAACGCCTCGCAAGCATATAAATCTCCAACTGATGGCTTGTAAGCTATAAATTACTAAAGCTGCCCCTACAGTTGACCCCATCGAAGCAGGCTGGCTCGTCCTGACACCGCTGACCTTTCATCCATATTCATAACATTCTTCTCTACCATTCTCAAGTGAAGGAAGAGCATTGCTGAAGATCAACACAGTGGAATATGGTTTTAACTTCACAGGGCAGAAAATAGGTGAATCTCCAAGTGACTTAGTAAATTATTCCCTGCAGGCTAGCAAATTACGAACCTTTTCCTCCTGTAAGGCCTTTGCCGCTACGTTGGATATTACTGTAAACATATCCTTCAATTTAAAGGGAACTATGATTTTTTTTTTTTAATGTATCTGTTAAATATTTCATCACAGCTTTTCATCTTGCGGGCAAAAATTATAATGCAATAGAATGCAAGAAACCAAGAAGAGAGTTTCAAGCAGAACTGAAATTTTCATTAAACCAGAATGGTATAATCTAGTATTGGTCAGCAGACAATAGTAATGATTCTTCTAGAGATGCAACTGTCTACTGTAACTTAAAATCTCCCTTCTTCATTTGCCTTATAAATAAGGCCAGCAAAGAAAGTTCAACAATCTTGGATTTCCAGTAAAATACATTAATTTGACCAAAACAATAAGGAATGGATTCTTTTTTCATGAGTTCTCATTCATCCATTGCTGAGACTCTTAAGTCTTGTCTTAGTAAGTGTCCTGGTTTGGTTAAAACAGGACTATCTGTCACCTTAAATGGTGACAGTAAGTCTTTCAGGCAAGGAGCAACTTTGTGCAGATCATAAATCAGTGAGCTCCTGTTGAATGACAATCTCCATTTTCTTTAGTGTAAACTGATGTTTAAATTTGAAGAAGGATTTTCACCCTCTTCATGAATATCAATCAAATGGCCCCAGTGAACTAAATATCAAGAGGATTTTCCTAGAAAGGCATGAAATTGATCCAATGGGAGAAGTCCTATAAAGCATCTTCTGAACAAGCAGACCTTTGGGACAGGGTAGCAGAGGCTCAGCTGGTGGAACAGAGTCTGCAGCGAATGCGCTCCCAAAATAAACCTTGGGCTGGGTCTGAAAATGCACGAGTGCATGAGCGGAGTACTAGAGGAAAGGAAGGAAAAGAAAAAGAGGTGGTAATTGGAGCAAAACTGCTTAAGGAAATCTTGCATCCCTGGTATTCAAGCAAATATTCTTGCCTTGGCATTATAATAACAACCACAAAGGAACAGGAGAAGGAATTTGCTCATGGTTTGGAGGGCAAAGTACAGCCCTCTGGCCATGCATGTTGCATTGGATTCTCCAGGCCATATGAAATCATTTTTCTGTTTAAGTAGGCTTGCAACCTTTCTCATAAGAAATATGCACATACACGAAAATTAGTTGAACGGATAAGAGGTAAAAAACTGAAATAGAGATGATCTCAAGCTGCCCGTTGTTCCCATTCTCCCACACAGGAGTCCTCAAAACCCCGCTGCTTCTCTTATGAAACCAATCAACTTTCCCTGAGAAGCTGTTTCTTTAAATGTGATATCGAAATGGCTCCGACTTGCCATAAGGTGATTCCTATTTAAGATGCCACACCACACAACCATGTATCATCTGACCTAATCTCATCAGACAGCACGAAATCATCATTGCTGAGCTTTTACTAATTAAAAAATGCCAAAAATGAGACCAGTTAAGTGCATGTTTTTAATTCTTTCAGCAAAGTTTTATACTACACAAATCCTAGATGAGACATTCTGACAATGTTCACACTACACCAGCTCCACTCTTTTATTGCACTGATATTTCTTC
>NW_009603487.1:0-3902 GCF_000690535.1 Cariama cristata
TTTTTTTTTTTTTTTTTTTTTCCTTATGAGGAAAACAGCAGCAAAACCCTCTATGTGTATTTCCCCCGTCTTTTTCCTCTGAGGTTCTGACTACTGACATGGTTTCTTCTCTCCCTCACCTTGCTGTGGATTTTGGGTTTCCTTTCATATCTAAATTATCACACAACTTCTCACAGCAATATAATGCTGTGCCATGGATCTGTCTAATAAAACTAACTGGATCTCATTTGTGAATACTTGAGTGTTTTCAGATCTTGCTGTGGTTGTCAAACGCTCGCTGGTATAACAAGGTTACTCAAAAGTAATTTTTCAACTTCTCCAAGTCTGTCTATGCATCTGGAATTGGTAAATCATAAAACGATGCCCAGCCTTGTTTAGAAAAGATGGATGTTCTTGTGGCTAAGACTGGTGGGAGGAGAGCAGAGGGAGGAAATAAAGACTTGGTTCTTATCGCTGTCAAATACATTTCGTGCCTTACAGCACATCACTTAGTCTCTGTGTATCTCTGTAGGGATCTTGTAACTACTTGTACCTGTAGGGATAATAGTCCTCCTTCTCTCCTCTTATCCATCCCATTGTTTTGGTTTGTGAACTCTTACTAGTAAAAGACTATTTTTTACAGCGTGCGTGTAATGAGATGATATCTATATTGTTTCCTTCAAGCTGTGCCATAAATAAATATTTTTGAGAATCATTTGTCAAAATATCTTAAAGGAAAAAAAATCACATTTGTAGGAAAACAAAATTCCCATGTTTCTGGGTTGTTGTGTTTTGTGGTTTGTTTTTTTTTTTTTTCTTTTTTTTCCTTGTAGTCCATAAAGACAGTGCAACCTGCATTTTCTGAAATAATCTGCGGTTTTCCTCTTCTGCACAAATCGCTGCGCTGTATTTTGGAGTTGTAGTCTATCACGCGAGAGATACAAACTAGGAATCTATAGGACCTGATGAATAAAATGGTCAAGAGTAAGAACCGTGATTCAGGTGACTACCTTAATCGTGTTCCAACCAGGAATTAAATGTTTCTAACCCTGGCCTCTTGAAATGTTTTGGTTTGATGTGTTGTGTTTATTATAAATCTACAGGAACTTTATAATCTGTGAAACAGGAAAATAAAGTTATTGAATTTATACATGGAACTTAAATAAGTGGTAATAGAGAAATTTCAAGGGGAACAAAAATTCTGATTTGGGTCATGAGTTTTTTTGGTTTTAGGAGGATTTTTTTTGTTAAGTTCTGTTTGCTATATTTAACGCAGTAAGTATGAACAGTGTGATGTTGTAAGTACATAGCTATTCCAGGTTATACTTAAAGCCTTACAGAACCAACACACAAATAATAATAAAGAGAAACTGTGCCTGAGGAAAAGCAAGCAATTATACACTTGTGGAAATGAGAATCGGTTTGAATTTACTTCTTTCTTACAAGCAATCTGGGAGACCCATAAAATGAAATGTAATTTGGGAGACTTGGGTAGGGTGCTGCTGCCTGAGCTCATGCAAAATGTTTTTTGTGATTGTGTATTTGTGTATAC
Organism: Cariama cristata; assembly: GCF_000690535.1. Taxonomy (NCBI): domain Eukaryota; kingdom Metazoa; phylum Chordata; class Aves; order Cariamiformes; family Cariamidae; genus Cariama; species Cariama cristata. The sequence goes on from NW_009603487.1 coordinate 1,532, forward strand.
GAAGGCTCATCTCTCAGGCAAAGGAAAGAAGCATGGCCTTCAAAGGAAGGAAGGAATTCTTGAGCAATAAAAGATTGAAAATGTAGAGAGAATGGAAGAGAGACTCAAAATTCTTAAAATAGCTTTTTTGGTTTTGAGGCATCACAGTGAAATATAAAGTAAAGCTTTAACACTTTAATGATTTTAACCAGGCTTTTCTTGAACCAGTGAGCTTTTTGGCTTATATTTGTTACTCTGGGGGGAAAAAGAAAAAAGTACAAGCCTTGTTTCTGATGGAACTAGATAAATTTAGGAAATTATAATTCTGGGGGAAAAACAGCTGTTAACAAAATACAGGAAAAAATACATCCCTGAAACTTTGATAACTAAAAGTGATTAAAGACATCTGAAACTAGGGCTGCCCTTTACATAACACAAATTTTGGCAATTGGCCAGACAGACCTTTTAAATTTATTTTTTTTCCCAATGCCCTGAAATGTTCATTGAAGTTTTTTTTCAGTTTTAAGGATAGGAGCATATCCCAACACTCCCAACCAGAACAGAAAGTTGCAATACCAAAATTCTCCTAAGGAAGTCTGTTCCTGCCATGAGATCCTGGGTAAGGTGACTTGAACAAAATTGTGAATGCTTCAGGGCTCATCATAATTGAGCAAACTCTGAATCTTTGGAGATTCACACATCAGTAGTTTCTTTGAAACAGTTTCTGAGGCAGGTCCAGGAAAAAATTATTGTCTGTTTGAAGCCTTTTGCCACCACCCAGCTGTGGGATGGCACCTGGCAGTGGTGCAGGCAGCAGAGCAAGGCATGGGGCAGACACTTTCCACTCTGACGTGGGGCACAGCCGCTGTTGCAGAGGTAGCGCTGTGCCCTGGCAGCATGGGGATGGTGCTCGAGGCTCTGAGGGCAGGACGTGGTGTGGCCATGTAGCTTCTCACCCTGTCCTGGTGTTTTTCTCAGCCCTTCACCTGAATATGTGAAGTTGTAGACTTCCAGGGCCCCCTTCATGCCTGTATGCATTGATGCAACTGATTTAAAGTCAGTGGAGTTGGAACTGTTTAAAAGTGTGCAAAAAAATTGTCAGCTGGATGAGCAAAAAGAATGATATTGGACCAGAAGTCACAAGAGATCAAAGTACTACAGGGTTTGAGCTGATTTCTAATTCTTTTTGTTCTTTTTATTGCTGGAGAGAGGGAACCAGGGCAGGCAGATGACTTCTTTTGGTTGTTGTCACTATACCACAATAGAAAAACAAATTTGGCTGGTTTTGTTTGTTTATTTTGCCTTAACTCTTACAAGACCATCTTTGACTGGGGTTAATTAGTGTCGTGTTTCCCAGTCCTTGCAGTTGCCCCAGGCAGATCAGCTGGCCTCCTGTGGGGAGGCAGCAAGTCTTGCCTTGGTGACTTCCCACCCTTACTGCAAGCCTTCTCATTGCCCAGGACCTCTAAAAAGCAGCTCCCTTTAGTTTTAACCCATGCTCCTTCTCCTAGTTTTACATGGTTAAAGATTAGGTACAGAGGAAGGAGGAGATAGAAAAACTACTCTCTCGTCTTCAAAAGACTGGACTAAAAAGCAAGCAGCTGAGCTGCTTGTGCAGGTGTTGACTTAATAGGACAGTTATTCCTAGCTACCCATGTACCTAGAGCTAGGCTGATGAACTTAATGATCTTTGTTCAAGTAAAATAGAAACATGGATCTCCACAAACATTAGAAAGTGAAAAGTCTATTTTTTCACATTTCACTGACTTTTTTTTGCCTTTTTGCAGTTCAGCTTCAGATTATCTGTCATGTGACAGTCATATGTAATGCTTTCTTTTCTGATAGTCAGGCACCACATAGTCACTCCTGAGATAGCAAAGTATCTTTTAATAGGAAAACTGAGGAAATAGCCTTTAATGATTCTTTGCAAGATGTTATTTCTACCTCTGCAATGGCTGATTTAAGTCTCAGTGGTGGCCAACAGCCAGGAAAAGAGCAAGACAGTGCTTTCTCATAGAAAAATGTGAATCTTCCTTACAATGTTAAAAGAAGGATTATTGGATAATTTCCTTTAGAGGCAGGTAAGACCAGATTCTGCCGGGGAGTGCTGCTTTCTCTATGATCACTCACCCAGGATTATGGTAAACTGATATTCTGTTTAGTTTAAGTAGGCAAGTCCACATTCTCACGTCTGTCTTGTTTTAACTCTTATGAGGCAGCTCTGCACTACTCTGTCTGCTGTTGGGGCAAGAGCTGCACTGGGACTTTGTGTGAGGCATGCAGGCTGCTTTTCTCCCTTCATGGAGAAAGACTTGTGGGTGAGCTTCTAAGCATGATCCATAATCCCACCAGAACTGGATCCTAACTGCTTCTGGGGTAAATGTAGCATTTG
>NW_009603487.1:3933-23528 GCF_000690535.1 Cariama cristata
TGCTGAAAGCATCATCTTGGTTGTGGGTCAGATGGCTGATGTTTTGCTTCCCCCCATGCCCATCCCATTAAAATTCAATTGAAAAGAAAACAAGAAAACATTTCCTTGAAGCTTTTGAAGTTAAAAATTTGAAGTTAACATTCTGGCTACTCTTTTGCTTTGCTTTTTGATTCTGTACATCTTACCCTGCTTTCGTTGTATGAGTCTGTGTGTTTGCTGAAAGAGAAATCCCAGCATTTGCTTTTAAGTTTGGACTGTTTTTAAGACTACTCATAGTGGTCCATCTTTTCAATGCAATAGTTTTGAAACAAAAATTGACAGGGATCAAGTTGTAATAAGAAGTTCTTGTTCTTCCTTCGTGTTTTGATTGAAACCACTGAATTGAAGCTACTGACTTATTCAGTGGGAGGACTGAAAGCCTCATAATCAACAACATTGTAGCTCAAACTGCACTAACTTAAAACTGAATTAAGGTACTAGACAATAAAGCCTTCTATATGTGATTATTCTATAAAATATTTTTTTAGTGAAGAATTATAACCACATAATATAAATAGTGGATGTGATGGGAAATCTTCAAACTTTCAGTTTCCTAAAATTAAAGAAATTTAAGAATACCGTACACTAAGTCATAATACTAATGACTACTACTATACATCACAGCTATTAGATTTTGAATACCAATTTTACTAAAAAGTTAGTGCAAATGTTTAAGTGTCATTGCATTTGATAGTCTGACTCGGTTTGTAGGAGTTAGAAAATAAGTGAATTAAAATATGACTAAATATTAATCTGGGGAAATTCCATCTGTTCCTGGATTTCTGCTTCATGCATTATACCAGCAGTAGTTCAAAGCTGTGTAATGGATGTTGAGACATTAAGCAGGGACACCTTACTAACATGCTTAGGAACACAGAGCTTGTAGCTTCATGCGTGACTCTATCTACTCATTACTGGGAAGTCAAGGGTTTCTTGGCCTTACTTACACCATGCACACATACCTGGCTAAGGAGTTTGTACTAGTGGCAGATGGACTCTACAGAAGATTAAATATAACTTTCCCTGAATTGTAATTAATACAAATAATGTTGTTTTCTTTTTGTGTAATATCCAGGTAATTAAAAAATGCAAATCTGAAATCTGCATTGTTGTCAATGAAATCCCCTAGGCCTGCTATTGCACATTCTGGATTTCTGAGTTCCTACTGTGGAGGAACTGGATTTTTCTAGGCTTTGCGTTGGGAGTGTATTGTACATTGCTGCCTCTGAGACAGGCCAGGCGCTAGCATACTGAATTAGACCTTGTACCTGCTGCTGTGTACTGGTCTGGCAAGGAAAACCTCTTTCCTGCGCTGACAGTCTTATGCTTTGGATTGTTCTGAGCTGAGCTCCGTGCTTTATGCTATTTCTTTTACCTGAGCCTTATAATCATTCTTAAACTCAGTAGCTGGGCTTCTAACAAAACTCATCATTTTCCTGAAGAATTGCCTATAATGCAAACGCATAGTATAAATATTTTGTCAGCTTTCCTATTTCATATCTCTACACATATATGTGTGTGTGTGGAGAGAGAGAGATCACTGCAGTTTAACTGAAGAACATGTGCTTCACGTGTTGGTCTTAGGTTAAGTACAAGGAGGAGCTCATAATGCTCTTCACTTTGTCTTTCATAAGCATTCTGGAAAAGTTGTCTCTCTGAGTAACGAAGCTGACTGTATTAATTACAGCATATTTGAAGATTGTATGTTTTATTTTATCTGTAGATCTGTGAAAGCTGGTTTGCCAAGTGTTTTTACACATGGGTTTTTGAGGAGAGTTTGTCCAAATCTGTGACAGAGGTTGCAGTTCTAACACTTACCATGTGAATTCAATGTGACATTTTTGCACTAGGCAAAATAACAAATTTTGAGCAACTTCGTCTTGGTGAGAATCTAATACTATTTTCACTAAGAAATGTCCCTATTTTCAGTGTGAATCATACTTGGTTTATTAGCTTGTGAAACAGCATTTCTCAATCTTCACAAATATTTTACCTTTGTAAGCAAACTAGTGAAAATTCAGTGTATAAAGTTTTGGCTTCCTCTGGAAGTTTCTTATTTTTTCTAAGTAGAGTGATTTTTTTTTTTAAAATTTTTTTGTTTGTTTGTTTCTTCCTATCTGACTCTGGTTTATTGATGATGATTCCCCTTTGTGCCTTCTTTACTTTTTTATTTTTCTCTTTTTTGTCTTTTTTTAATAAGGTAATCTTAAGTAATGACACAAGAATTTTTGAGAGGAAGTTCATCCTATCAATTGTTGTTAGAATTATCTGAGTGTGAGTCCTTGGTCAGCTCATAATCTAAGATCTGAACTGTGAACAGTGTAGGCTGGAGTAAACAGACTTGACTAACTTGTGCCTGCTAGGGATTTGGCCCAATTATTTTGGCTATGAGGAAGAAAACTAATGTTGGTTTTAAATTAGCCATATGTGAAATATTTTGCATTTATCTTGGTGATAATTCACAGTTCGTTGTATTTTACAGTATCAGGCTTAACAGGAATAAACAATTTTTTTGAATCCTGTCATCCTGCACTAATACAAGGGGATGTCTGCTAATTGCTCTGAGGCATCTGATTTAAAGATGAATAACCTTTGTACTGGAAATAAAATTAAAAATTATTTAATTGTATGCTGACATGCTAAAAGCAGTACTGTATGTAAATGGCTTTATCATCAGTTTTGCTAGAGGGCTGCAATGAATATTATTAGCAGGGACTTTGACTTGAAAAATATGCTTCCCATGAATAATGTAAAGCAGAAAAATAAGATGGTGCGTCCTAACAAAACAAACATATATTTTAAACTTGAGTTTAATTCGTGAGTGATATGTAGCTGCCATTTCCATCCACGCAATAAGACTTCTCAAAGACTATCATCTGCCTCCCCCCCCTTTTTTTTTTTTCCTGGCTTCTGTTCATGATTCCCAATATTTCTAGCTTCTTTTGAGATCTTCTTGAAAGTCTTCTCATCTCTTACAGTGCATTTGCCTCCCACTTCTTCCCTGCAAGGTGTTAAACTTTCCCTGTGCTTCTACTTCACATAAGAAGTTTACATGCTAATTTTCTCTTTCCTTGATTTCTTAAAATGCTTTTAAAAAAAAAAAATCTATATCTTTATGTAGCAATGGTATTCTGAAATTTTGATACACTTTTTTTTTTTTGTCAAAATGCCTTGTAGGAAGCAAAAAAGGCAATGGAACTCTAAGTGGCCATGGTTATGGAAATAATGTGAATCACTCATCTATACTGTGCCTGAATATATGAGGGACTGCTCCAGATTTCTGGGTGCCATGGCCAAATCCTCACCCTCCACAAACAATATATTAATCCTTGTAAGAAACATTCAAGATTATTCAAATTTAAGGAGTACAGAAAAAATGACTTTTAGTGAGATTTTAGTGAAGGGGAAAAAGAATCTTCTCAATCTGCTCACTTTCTGCCAGACTGATTCTTACTGCATTGTGAATTCAGGCTAATGTCCTTGAAACCAATACCTGTAATCTGGTTTCTTTGGGGGTTTTTTCTTTTCTTTTTTTTTTTGTGTGTGTGTGTGTTTGGTTTTTCTTGTGTGTCTGTGTTTTTTTTTTTTTTTACTCTGGTCTACCTCATCTGGTCCAAAACAATAGTTAGCAATAGTTGCAGAATACAGGACCCAATTCCTACAGCCCTTGAATGCAGCTGAACTTGCATTGGGTTTCCATCCTATGCAGTTACAGTTCTTGCAAATGAATTCTGGAACCCGGGGAGGTGCTGGTTTGCTGTGGCCGGTAGCTGAATGTCGAGACTGGAGAGCATGAACACATCTCCTCTGAGCAGCCGAGACCGCTGGAGACCAGGGTTGGTGCACGGAGGTAGGGAGGGAAAAGAGAAGGTTGGAGGATCGGGAATGAGGAACTGAGCTTGTTATTCCAAATCTTCAAAGCAGCTGCTCACAAAATTTTCAGCTGTGGACCACTGTTGATCTCGCGTGTCCTTAGGGGTGCCTGCCAAAATAAGGTTGTTTAACTTTGAATCTTGGCTAAGAAAGCATTATCTGATAACATGTTCCTTGCTTACTATACTGTGCTTTTAAAAAACAAACACTGTATTGTGGTGCGTGTTGGTGTCATACCAGAGGAAATATTCTGTTACAAAGTTTGCATTTGCCTTTCGAGCTAAGGGAGGAAGAGCGAGGCCTGGCAGAGGGCTGACACCGATGGTAGTGACAGACCTGCTGCACTCTGTTCTGGAACTGTCATCTGTGGTATGGGGCTTTTCTTTTTTTAAAGACAACATTTATGTGAGGTCAGAGTGTGATACTTTTGTTACCACAAGTTTTGTTACTGCTGCCAGCGTGCTCAGCCAGCAAGCAGTGGCGGCCACGGGGGTTGTGGCCTGTGGGTCCCGGCCTGCCGCCTGTGGGAGAGCCAGGCCCTGGCCGCCTGGCACCACGCCTGCCTTGGGCACCATGTGAAAACCCAGCAAAAGCAAGAGAGAATTATTATTTTTTTTCCCCTCTGTTTAACTCTCACAGTGGCCTTCTGAGGCCAATGAATTATGTATTACTGCTTGATTTCTCTTGCACGCTTATCCACATTAACTAAGGTGGTTTTATAGGAGCCAGCCATTCCTTGGCAGGCTGTGCCCACAGGGAGCTTGCTGACCAGGTGTTGCTCTGCCTGGGAGCCGGGCCAGCTGGATTGGGGTACGGACCCTGGTCTGGGCTCAATGGCTCCCAAATCCCCTGTGCTCCTGAAGGACAGGACTGCTGTGCCGACTGAAAGGTGGTCATCCTTTCTCACAGGTGTGTTTAGCATCCAGTTATACGTTGTCTGTTTATACCTTGCTGTGTTTCTGTTTGTGTTTCTCTACAGCCAGTTACCTGCCTAGAAAATGTAAATATTTTAGATGCAAGGTTTTAGAATGTTTTATGTTGTTGCTTGCCAAAAGGTATGTGCTGTATTTTTCCAGCACTTTTGCTAAATGCATATACAACTTTTTTTTTTCTATAAAGTAGAATATTTTCCCTAAGGAGTTAACTAATATCTTTGAAGCGTTCTGAGATTAAGATTTGAGAAGTCTTCAATATATGTCCCTGATTTTCTGATTCTATTGTTTATTCGTTTAGTCTGATGGGAATAGGCTTTGTCTACTGTGCTTGAAGAAGAAAAGAAGATTTTTGTGCTCCCGGGAGGCAAAGGCAGTTTTCGCTAGCATTTTAGTGAAATATTAAAGGCAAAGCAGATTTGGAGGGACACACCGCAAAGGCTGTCACAGTGATCAGAGAAGCACTGGAGTGAGGAAAGGGACAGCTAAATGTGTAGGTGGAGTGTCGGTCCATTTGTGCAAAGGTATGAGTAACCGAGGTTATGAATTGGTTGCAGATGGGAGATGGCAAGCAAGAAAAGTGGAACAAAATTATATTGACATCCTTGTGTTGTCTAAAGACCACTACAAGACCATTAGTATTGCTGCGTAGCCAGCAGGGAGGCCCTGTCAGGGTGAGATTTTACTTAGGCAACTGGTATTGATTTTTTGGTTTGCTGCCAGGATGTAGGAAGGAAAAGATTCTGCCTGCCACTCTGCCGCCCCCCACCCCACCACTCCATGTCCGTATTCATGGCTACAAAGTGGTGTGCCCGGAGCTGGGATGTAGGGTTGAGAGTGGCTGTGTGCTGTCATGACTCTGACTTTATTGGGGGACAAAATGAATCCTTTGACTCGCCCTTCAGACTTCTTGCCTTGTCTTTGATCATCTCCCCTCTCATGTCTCCTGTAAGGCCATTGTAAAAGGCAAAATTAGGGATCCAACACATGTGGTGATGGCTTGAAGCATCATGTATGGCAAAATTTTCTTTTTTCTTTTTTTTTTTTTTTAATGGGTCTGAATTAATTTTGAGTGACTTGTTAGAGTCTCTGGTTGCCCAAACTAACAGCCCTGTGCTTGCCCCCAGAGCAGCAACCGCCATGGCTGAGGGCTGCAGCTCTCCCCCAGAGTCACTCTGGGTGCCATGGGGCTCCTGACAGGAGCCAGGGACAAACCTCATGTCATTGCAGGGAGAAGCTCTAAGGATTCAAGCCTCCTTCAATTTCTGGTCAAACTCTGATCTGGATGCTGCCAAGTAAAGCTGTTAGTAGTGCTTCTGTGATTTCTGTTCTAGTGAAAACTGATTAGGGGCTAAAAATGGACCATGAAGCACTACTTATTTCACTACTTTCTCAGAGGAAGCATGGCAAAGAGAAATTTTGGGCAAGAGAAAAAGTTGTGTGAAAAATAACGATCTACAGTCTGCTTGTAATAGATGTATGGAGACTGACCTGGTCTTAAATCACACAGGATCCTTTCTCTGGACTTAAGCTAGCCCCTAGTATGTTGTTATTCATATACTCCTTTAGTAGAGAAAATAAATATGGTAGAAATATGTTTTTCTTCTTTCTATTGTATGTGTAATAAACACTTAGCTAGGGGTGACTTTTCTTTAAAATTTAAATACCCACACACAGAAAATTGAGACTGCTGAATTGTTAGAGAAGCAAGCACTAAAACAGAACAGTGCTGTTTCACTGTAATAGATTAGTTAAATATCCCATGCTATTTCATCCCTGTTCATCTAAGTCCTTACCTTTTTTTTTTTTTTTTTTGATGTTGTGAAGCCTACTTAAATGTAATTCTGCTGTTTGTTTGACAGGAGATTATTACTGTGGAGGGTAGATCTGAACACTGCTTGCTTCCAAAGTTATAAAATGAAAACATTCTTTTGGGAATCTGGCCCTTTAATTATGGGTGGTAACTTTTAAACAAAGTAGTTTGGATCATTGAAACACCAGATTAAATCTTGTCATTGATTGTGGTCAGTTCTGTTAACACTCCAAATTTTGTGTTGTCTTGTGGTACAGGCAGCTGTTTGTGTACTGAAAATTTGTTTGCTGCTGCTTTATTTATACTCTCTCCTGCTTTGGTTTTGGCCATGTGTCTGATTGGAAAAGCAATTATAATCAAGAAAACAAAACCCTAATCCAGGAATAATATGACTTTTTAAATTATAAATGTTTTAAATTTTGCTTTATTAGTAGTCATTAATTAGAACTTTTTTCAGAATCCCCATGTATTTAAGAGTAAAATGGTGATTATTAAAGAGTAAAAAGCTACTTATTAACAAAGTCTGTTAAAGTGCTGTGTTTTCTCACCTGTTCTAAAGCACAGCAGAAGTCGAGCCCTTACCTTATTCTTTTTCCTTGGCTCTCCCTGCAGGACCTACTCAGGTTCTCTCTGGCTTGACTTTAACCCTGAAATGGAAAATTATCTGATACCGTATTAGGTTGAGTCACCAAGAAATATCCTTGTCTGTGGAGGGTGTTAGCTCCTTAGACCAGAATGATATAAGCAATTTCAAATTACAGCTTATTCGCTTAGGTCTGGCAAGATATGGAGTACACAGTATTGTATTTAACTTGTTCAGTGCTTTAATTTCCACCCCCTTCCACGATAACCCAACATTTATCTGAGCTCTGTCTCTTTAGGCCACAAAGTAATCAGAAAAAGGCTACTCGTTTTTATTTGCTGCAGAAAAACTGATGCAATATAAGTAACTTTTTTTAACACCGTGTGTGCAACAATGGTTTTATAAGATGTAAGCATAAGGTCTATTCTCTTAAGAAATTGAGGTGCTTTATGAAGACCTATTAGTGTAATAGAAAATATTTTAATCGGTGCATTTTACAAGAAAATGCTAGTGGAGGCTTGGATGTCATTTAGATGGTATGTTATTTGCGAGCATGGCTGCTTTTTTAATCATACTTTTGAAAAACGTCGAGTACAATGGCACTGTTTATTTCTTCTAGTAACATTTTCATATAAGTAACTTGCAAATGATTTTTTTTTAAAACGTAGAATTCATTTTTAAGTTTGCTGAAACAACTTTGCGCACCAAAGATCTTTCTTTTTGTCCTTAACATGCATATGCATGTAGTCTAGTTGTCCTTCTGAAACCTTGTACGTCAATTTTGGGATGAAGACCATAAATTCCTTAAGCTGAGTACAGTCTCTTGCCTATATGCAGTCACATTTGCTAAATTTAGAAATATATACAGCAGTTCCAGGAAATGCTATATAGAATCCTTACTTTACAACATTAGCTGATGAGTAAGTACCCGCTTGCAAGCCAGTAAGATGGGTGGTGTTTTCCTCTCTGCTGTTTGATAGCAAATGATTACAGATTAGCTGTAGGGTTATCCATTTATTCACAAGGACTTTGTCTTGTAGCTGAAAGAAACATTACCAATTCAGAAAGCTCTCTATGTATGGCAATCAATTTTGACTCTTCCTCTCTGCTGATAATGGAAGCTTCTGTCTCTCTCCTGGTCTGGCTCATGTGAGCTGCCTCTTCAACACGATCTGAACTTGACATAGTTGTATAAGTCACTTTATGGTAACAGAAGATATTGTTAGGCTGGTGAACAGAAAGGAATAAATACAGAAGTGTCAAGCTGCCTTCAGTTGTAGCTATTTATTACCCCATATGAATGCACACAGTATTTCATAAAACTCCACCAAGATTTTAATCGAGCTGCATGTGTTGGGAGAGGGAGAAGCTGTTGTAGGGACTATGTTAACTGAACCTCAGCCACAGCAGAGTGCAGAACGCAAATTAAGGAGACAGCTCTAAAACTGCTGTCATCTGCCACACAAGCCAGGAGAATCTTTTTATAAGAGGGCTTATAGCTCTTTAGGACTTATATGTTAGCTAATATAGGGTGTCATAAACACAGGCAAGTGCATCCACTAGAGGGTATTGGCACACTATATATGGTAGTGCATTATATATGTAACAAGTCTCATTTATTATGCCTTTATATGAGACCTTTAAAAGTCCTTTCTCTTGTGAAGTCCATATTCCCCAGAACCTCTTCCATTTTCTGGTAGCAAATGCATTCCTAATATCAGCTCAATTGCCATTAGGAGAACAAATGGGTGGTAAGGCGCTCACCACCAAATTATCAAATGGCTCATGCCCAGATGGTGATTGAAATATTGATGTAGTCAGAGGACTTCTAGATAGACTGAGTGTCAGTCGAGCAACATGAGGACTTGCCCCTTCCTTGCACAACAGCTTTCAGGAGAGGGATGAGGGTTCAAATTCTGCTGTTTGAGCATTTCCAAAAAAAAATCTGTTCTGGAGGCAAGAGGGAAGGAAGCACAGCATATTATAATCCTAGGAGTATTGCTTTTGGATCTAAAATGTTTATTATCGTGGTTATGATTGCTACAGGAATTGTTTGTGTTTTTACTCATAAATGACTATTGAAAGGAAGAGAGAAAGAAAGTGTTTGTGTAAGATTGAAAATATCAAGTGCTTCTTATGGCCCTGATTAAAGTGCACTGGAGTTAACGGAAAACTCTGGGTGGCTTCCATTAAAAAAATAAAAGATCTCATTTTGTGGAAAATACTGAGAAAAGTGAAAGATTAGCTGCAGTCAGCCGAAATTACTTTCAATGTTGCAAGTCATTATGATTCCCGCGCCCCTCCCCCCAAAAAAGCTAGTGCTTCCCAAATATGTTTTTGTTGTTGCCTTGAAAATTTTAAGGTCTTGGGGAAAAGAACTCTCTCTTTAATTGTTGTGCATAATAAGTGGTGACTAAACTATGTAAATTTTGCATTAAGATGTGCGTGTGTCTATATATTGTATTAATGCCTGCAAATTCTATCTCCTGTGAGAGGTTGGACTGTATCAGTCACAAAGTGAATTTTCTGACTGGTATCAAAAAAATCAAGACTGGTGATGTACCTGTCCTACTGGTAACAAGCTGAATTGTGGATGTGAACAAGGCTCACCAAAAATACAGTGATCCCAAAAGCAGTGCTGTTTACTCCTGGTAACGAAAATGGATAAAATGAGACATGAAAGTGGAAACAACAACAAATATTACCTTGTTCATGTTACAAAAGCCATTGTCTTTCTTTCCCAAGATAATCCACGGGCTCAGGGAATTGATGATAATGCGTATGAGCATGTCACAAAAGAATTTTAGTGAGAAAGCCCTTTATGTAATATCTATTTTCATTCAAATTGGAGATTGAGGGATCAAGTAACGGGATGAGATGTTCAACGATTGATCTGCAAGAAATCGTTTTATTGTTGTAGTCATTAATGAAAATATTCTCCTTAAATATTCAAACATCTACAGCAGTATTAAAAATTAATCTATATACTGAGTACCAATACTTGCTAATTATTTTTGTAGAAGGTAGATTTTAAAAAACTGATTATGTAAAGGGAAGTACTTGTTTAGATAGCTGTTTTTTTCTTGTAGCATTGATAGTATTGTTTGAATAATTTATTTAAAATTTAGTGAGGGATAAAGGCTGCTTAGGTTTTCTGATTCTTCTCCTTCCAAAAATAGAGTTCTACAATAATGTGCAGATTCTACTGCTCTACCTAATCTAATTTCAAATTATCCAAGTTATGAAATTCCTACCAATTCTTTGAAAGATTGAGTAGATTAACAGATCTAGCTAATAGCTTGTCATTCCTAATCCTTAACCTACCCTTTTTTCTGCAGATATAATGGAAATATATTCTGCAGAATAATCTTTAAGAATGCAAGTATTTATTCTGGTTTTGGCTGTTTTCAGATATGTAGATTTCAATGGTCTATTTTCAGATATGTGTACTTTGATGTGATTTTTAAAAAATCACACACAATTTTATATAGGCCTTTGTTAGTGTCATATTTCGTTGAGAACATGTCTGTTTTCTATCCATTATTGCTTCTAAACATCTTTCAGTAAAACTATCTATATGATTACCTTCACATTGTATACCTGGCTTTCCATTAAATGTTTTCGCTCATGTTTTTCTCAATGAAAACCTCTTGTTATTGTCTGTCGACATTTCTAATTTCTCAATTTCTGTTTTATTTCTTTTTATCATCATGGACAGAAATCAGTTATCACTAGACATCATTATTTCTGTAATCTGAGGTGCATCTAAGCTAGGCTAATGGAATGTTAATATCTGATAGAATTTTGGGGGAAAGCTTTTTAGCTCTGGGTATTTTTACATCTCTTTCCTAATTCTTAGACTAAATTTTATTGTTGCACTCTGAGAAAAGTCTTAATTTTTTGTTGCTACATTTTTAGTAGCACAAATTAGTAAGTTCACTGATAAATTAACCCTCATTCCCACTGTAAAGTAGGATGAATAATCAAATAATAGAAAAAAAAGCTGTATCTTCCCGCAAGCATCCTGAGAGAACAGGGTCCTTACATTTGCATCTCTTTATCCAAAGGTTGGTAGCATCAGCAGTTTAGCATTTCCATTCTGCATTACAATACTCTACCACTGAAAATCTTCCTGAATATCACATTAATGGATTCAGAAAGACTATTGTAGCTGATTAAATTTTCTTTTTTACTTAAATTTGGTATTATCAGTTTGACATGACTTTAATTCTTTTTCTGCTTTATGACTCTACTTCCATTGTGTTTGTGGTATGATGATATGGTATTTTTGCAGAGCTTTAAGTAAATTATGGGACTGATGATGCTCCTACTGAAAAATTCATAGTAAATTCCCCCCCCCTTTTTTTTAACACTTTGAATTGCTGTTACCTCAACAGTTGCCTCACATTGATACTCAGACACAACACATCTCTTTCTCAAGCTAATGTTTAAATTTATGAATAAACAGCAATATAAAACTGCATCTTGTGTTAGAAATTAATAACTCTTCAGTACCCATTTCCAGCACTTGCCTTAGTAAAACAACTGAAAAACAACATGGAAGTTGAGAAATAGTCTTTATTTTTGCTCAGCATCAGGAAGATCAATTTACTCTGTAGAAAAGAAATACTTATGATTTCTGGGGATTCTAGTTTTTTGTTTAATTGACTTGGCATCACCAGCCATATAATGATGTTACTATACCATCAACTGCTGTGATTCAGCCAGACTGAAGATACAAAGCAGTGCTGGGCTGGGTGTGGTTTTCTCTTTAAGCACATACTTCTGTAGGTCTGTCTCACTGTGTAGATGTATAAATAAAATCTTCCAGGAACATGTACAGTAGAATGTAGAAATTCATACTGTATGTGTGATTCTTTATGATGATAACATGCTTTTAAAGGGTGAAAGCAAATTTTTTTAATTCAGTTTTTGTAATGCAAGTTTCCAATTACAAAAACTGTATGTAATTTTAGTGTCCAGCTATCTCTGATACTAACTTCCCCTTCAGGTTCAAAGAGCCTTTCCTCATTTTCTTTCCATGTTTTGTGATTGTAGTATTATGTTTCCCCATGTAGTTCTTTTTCTTCATCTCATTGATGATAGACTGTTTTTTTTTTTGTGTGTTATTTGTAAAAGATTTTGGGCTGGATACTGTCATACATGACAGTAAAATTTGACAGATAAGTAAACAAATTATTTCCCTACCTCCAATAGTACGTTTTACATAGCATGTGAAACACTGCTATGCAACTTAAGCTGTACTAGATACATGGGAAAGAAAAACAGACAAGCACAAAAACCTCCAAAACCCCAAATCAAATTAGTTTTCTCAAATGAAGCTATTGGTATTTCTGACATAGCCTAAAATAAAATGCAAGTTTTATGTGTAAATATCTACAACTGAAAAAATGAATATATTCAACATATTGGTGATACCTCCTTTTTAAAAATCTTCCAAAATGTTGTGTCAGTTGAAAAATATACTGCTTTAGGTTGTATAATTTTACAGATGCTTGAAAGGTCTTTTGTTATGGGTTTTGTTGGGTTTTCCAACCCCCCCTCCCAACTCAAGTTACAGTGCCCGCACTTTGTGTAGTCAAGGTTGCTTTTCTATAAAGGTGTTTTTTGGCATGCAGCCTCATGGAGCTTCTTTAGAAGGTCAAAGTAAGCGGAAAACTTTTTGCTCATACTTAAAGAAGCTATTCAAGTATACATTTAAATCAAAGCAAGACAGATGTTGGTGAATACATATTTTAGAAGTTCTTTTTTGGGATATTCTGCAGCAAGAGCACCTGTCCTGCCAAATGAAAACATCACATAGGAGTGAAGTGGCACTTGTGCTGGTTCAAGCATTTTAAAGCAGAGATATTCAACTATCGCTTAACAAAGCAACATCTGTGGCACAGGAGAAGTTTGAGATCATGCTGCTTATTGGGCTTGCTTAATCATGTTCACGTCTGCTATTCCAGCTCGTCAGCCTGGTGCCACGAAAAGGTGTTTCAGTGACTTTGGGAAATGAGATGTAAACTACAGTTTTGCTTATAGAGCTGAGACATCTAACACAGCCCCTTCTTAGGACAAAGAATATAGGGATGACAGTGGCAAAGTTTTTCTGTTTGTTTTATGTGCAGAGGTGAGGATGTGTTTGCATCCCTCTCTCTGTGTGCTTGACTTGGACTTTGTAGGAATTACTCCAGTATCTCTGTCATATTGCATTTGCTGATCTGTAGGATTGGAAGATGAGCATTTCCAGGTTAAGGAATTATATTTTATTAATGGGAAAGTTCACTTACCTCAGGCACAGGATTCTTCTGGTTGCTGTGGACTGTTGCACAGCAAGCTAAAGCTTTCTTATTAGCAACAATCAGATGTACAATTGGTACTTTTGACCTTCTATGAGTGTCTCTGAGCAGGGACTATTCAGTAGATAAAACAAATATGCTCCTTGGTTCTTAAATACCACTCTGTTCTCCTTTAACCTGAAGTGCATGAGCAAAAGTAGATGTCCCATAACATTGTTTTCCTTTCATCTAACAAATATTTTTGTATATATAATACATTTCTGTAGAGGATATCAACTCTTCTGAAAGTAACCATTTTAATTTAGCTGCATGGTGTGTAATTCAAATCTTTAGTTTAAAATCAATCTGCAGTTGCATTTTGGCAAACTGTAGGTTGTTTTTTCCTCTCTCAAATTATTCACATTATAAATACTTCGTATAAATGATCTTAACTGTAAGTGATGAATACAATTGATTTGGCTTTGTTAAGTTAGATTGTTTCCAAAATGATAGTGGCACGTTTACTTTTATCAAAGTTGTTGTTATCCAGCTGACTTCTAGATTGTCTAGACTGTTTATTTAGTTAGCTATTGGCAGTACATAGCTAAAGGTGTAAATGTTGTCACAAACAATGAAGTTCTTAGCTCTAAAGTCCTGGTAAGGACCAAGTGTGTTGTGAAATGTGCTCTGTTGCTGACTCAGGGGAAGCCTGAAGTTTGTTTCTCCACTAGAAGCACAGGCTGGGATTTGCTTTATTTCAGTACTATACAAATGAATTTTAAATGTATTTCTAACACCTCAAGCTTTGCAAAAGAGAGATAGCAATAGGATTGTTGGTAGTGCACTGCTAAGATGCCAGTCTTGTAATTCTGTTGTCTTGAAAGTAAGTAGCCTTGAATCATATGAAGATTAGGAATACCTAATCTTTAAAGGGATGCTAAAAATCTTATTTTGCCACCCTCTTGAGTTGAGCAGCTGGCCAGCAGAAACAGCCATGTGCAAATGCGTGTCCAGAAGAAACAGCAAAAAGTCCTATCTGTGGTCCTTGGAAGGAGTAGATATTTGAGTCAGAGACAGGGTCTGATCTTTGCTCACTGTTTGCTATTGACATACTCAAGTATTAAAAACGGAGGAAAAACTGACCTCTTTTCAGTTGCCTCAGTTATTACATGTAACAACTTGATAGTCAGGGTGCTGAGGTGATATTTAGTAGTTTAGGGGCTTTTACAAGCTTTTTGTGGAAAAGCTTTAGTTTAGAAAAAGTTCTTTCAAATGTTACTCTCTAATAAAAGAAGCCAGCACTGAAATCAACAAGACAAACACAAATGTTTCACACTGTGTTATTTTATTCATTAATGATTCAGACTTTTTTTAAAATACATAATTAACTTTTACCACTGCTAAACTGAGAACTGCAATATTGAGAACATGAATATAAACAGTGGAATTAATTTTATTGATTTTCATTGTCTAGCTTACGAAGTGTGCAGAAATGGAAGATCATAAATAGAAGGAAAAAGTTTGTTTTCTTTCTTTGATTTTGATTTATTGGAAAAAAACTTAGACCAACTAATATGTTACAAGAGAAGTTTGGTATAATAAATAAAAAGGTTACAATTCTGGAACAGCAATTTCCTTATTTAATACTGCTAATGGGAAAACTTAGAGATATTAATTTGTCAGTTATGTTTGAAATGCGTTAACTAAACAGAAATAGCTCAGTCACAATAGACACCGAATAGCTCATTACCCTTGCAAATACTACAGTACCACCCTAATCAGTATACACGCATGCTCAGTAAAAAGCAACAAGTAGTTTAAAATTTACACAGAAAGCTGTAACACCTGATAAGCATTCTTGGGTTAGTTACAGATGTTACAGATACATTCTTTTTTTTTTTTTTTTTCTTTTTCCCTGATGAAGCAGGTTAAATGAATAAATGCATCTGAAACACTACAAGGTGTATCTAATTGCACTTGTGCAATTCATTTTTAGAAATACTCCTATCAAGACAGAAATTCTAAAAAGTCAAATAATCATTTCAAGAAACTAAGGGATTAAAAGTAATGATTTTCAGTGTAGGTGCTTCCCCTAAACACTATCACTTGCAGTTACTGTTGCCCAAGAGGTCTTTCACAAGTGAACCCACCTTTCTGACTTTTTTCCCATATAATATAAATTATATTCTAAAACATTCAATACTAAGTAAGAAGTGGGATGGTGCTTCTTTGTGTTTGGTTTTTTGTGTGTGGTTTTTTTTTCTTTTGTAAATGAAAACCTAAGTGGCTTTTTGAAGTGGCTCATGAAAGTACTTTAACATCTTTAAATGTATAAATGTATTTAAATATTTGTCCCATCTCGCATGTTTGAAACTTTTAGGAAAAAAAATGAAGGCCTCATCTATATTCTGTTTTTTCCAAGGTGTAGTCTGAAGGATAATTTGGGGACAAAGTGTGGTTAAGTGTCTAGAACAGAAAAAAATTCATATCTGAACACAAGTTCATCCATTTGAACTGTTATGCGAATATTTAGTATGTATGTTGCGTGATATATATATCCTTGAAGAAAATGAGCACTCCATTCAAATCAAAATTAATATCAAGAAGCTGTACAGAAAGATTGTGTCTGTGAGTGAGCATGCCTGTACAGATCCTGTGGGAGTACTGGTTTGTGGCAATGAGCTGGATTGGGAATACGCGACCAGCTCCTGCTGGGATGCTTGGAGGGGCTGTGCAGGAAGGGAGAGAGCTTATAGCTCTGTAGCCCAGCAAGTACATTGTGGTATGCAGTGTAGCAAGAGGCTCCAGGCTTTGCACTGAGTTTGCAAGGCCTCTGGCTGAGGCTTATTGCACTTTGAATCAGCTTGTCATGACCTGTCTTGAGCCTTTTTTATGGTTGGATTTGCTGTAACAGTTAAAGAAATGCAGACTTAGAAGTTGGGTAAAAATGATGTTGGGGCAACAAAGAGAGTAAAGAACAAGTAGCTTGTATGCAAAATCTACTATATACAGTAAATCTGAACCACTAAAGAAAGAGCAAGGCTTAAAAGAGTATGTATTTATAAATTTATGAAAATGACCTTAAGTATATCCTAGAGAGACCATTGTCAACATTACGCTCCTTGCACTGAAGGAGCTGGGGTACATGTGGCATTGGCTGCATTGCCAGATGGGAGCTGTTGGTGTTCCGAGCCCATGGGACAGTAGAAGGGTAAGCATGATGCCAGAGAAAGGGGTGGATACTAGGAAGTGTGCCTATAACTGTTTTAATTATATTATCGCATAATACAATATACTATACATTATTGTATAAAAACTTCATCTTTTTCTGTAATAACTAAACTCGACTTGAGCTCTTTGAGTAGGCTGTGAAGATTCCAGTTATTCTAATAGAAATGTCTTAGCTTTATACCTGGGTTGTGCTTTCCTTTTTGCCCATAACAAGACTTTGAGCCTTGGGTATTCTTTGCTGCGCTGGGTTAATAGGCAGGTAATGCTGCTGGGCTCCTCTGGGCTGTTGTGGCAGTGGGCATTACTGCATCCAGGGCAATAGTCATTTCCTCTACAGCTCAGGAGCAGGACAAGAGTTGCTCCTGGTTGCTCTTTCCAGGGCTATGAACTACAGTTCTCTGTTGATATTGGGAGCGCTGGTGAGAGGCAGGTGAGAAGTGGTGTCCCAACCTTTTCCCTGTCAAAACAAGTTTGATTTAAAAACCGCACATGATAACTTAGTGTGAACACTTGTAACTCTTCATTGCATTTCCTTAATGCAGTCTCCCCTCTGACTGGCTACATGTCAGGGCTCTGGGTAGCCCTGGTTATGTTGGTCTACAGCCTGGAATAAGCATCATTTTGTTGTATGTCTGTGTTGCAAATAAAAATCTCTATGCTAAATACGTCTTTTGAAAAGAGACTTAAAATGCACAGCTTCTTTTGCCCAGTTCAAGAACCATTTCACTGCATGACTGCTCACTACAACTATGCTGTGTTTAGTGTGGTATCCATCAAGTGGAAATAGCATAAGTTAATCCTGTGGTAAAGACATAAACCTTTATTCCTCACAGGACTTGGGCACTTGTCAGCCACTTTAAGTATCTAAATCTAAAACTGGATTCCTTTTGCCTGTGTACAGCTTACACCCAGACTAGGATACTTCTCAGTTTCCAAAACCGATGTTCTTTTGAAATCTGAATTTCTGCTTTCCTAAGCTCTGAGTGGTTTCTGTGCTGGTAAAACCAGGGCACCTGAGAGCTGACTGGCTAAGCATGATCTTGCTGCTGCTTGCTGTGGGACTATATAAGCATAGCAAGAGTAAGTGAGGCTCTTCAAGGACCCCTTCCTATAAATAGTTCAGTGATTGCAGCATTCACCCAGGAGGTTAGACACTATCACTATAATTCAGTTTCCCACAAACACCTTTGCCCAGTGAGTGACTGTTTTGGCTATCAGACAAACCAGGCAGCATGATGGTTAGAAATGGAGGTGTGAGCTGAGATAAATTAGGCATAGCAGAGACTTAAGTGAGACCTCTCTCAAAGCCAGTATTCTAACTAGTGTATTGAGGCACAAACTATTTATTTTCTTTTTTAAACTTGCCTTAAGATTCATGGCCTTTGAGTTATCTTTAGGAATTAAACCCACCACCTGAAGACCAAGTCCCGGAGAAGAACAGAATTGGAAATATACTTGTCTTCCTGGTATTATTAAGAACTTTTTTCCCTTGCATTTTGAATTAAAATTATGACGACTTCATAGAGTCAGCAAATTACACTAATTGAGATTTGTTACTTATTTCTAGCATGAGTCTGCTTGGTGGTGAGAAAAATAAGACTCTTAGAAAACTTTTTACAATTATAATTACATACAGCAGGCAGGTAGGCAGTTTTAATTGGTGTATACATATTCACTATATTGAGGTTTGTGCAGCAGAGATAATCACAGAATCGTTTAGGTTGGAAATGACCTTTTTAAGACTGAATCCAACTGTAAACTTAGCACTGCTAAGTCCACCACTAAACCATGTCCCTAAGCACCACATCTACATGTCTTTAAATGCTTACAGGGATGGCAACTCCACCACTTCCCTGGGCAGCCTCTTCCAGTGCCTGACAAACCTTTCAGCAAAGAAATTCTTCCTAATATCCAATCTAAACTTTGCCTGGCGCAACTTGACGCCATCTCCCCTTGTCCTATCATTGGTCACCTGGGAGAAGAGGCCGATCCCCACCTCGTTACAACCTCCTCTCAGGTAGTTGTAGAGGTCTATAAGGTCGCCTTTTCTCCAGGCTAAACAACCCCAGCTCCCTCAGCTGCTCCCCATCAGACTTGTGCTACAGGCCCTTCACCAGCTTTGTTGCCCTTCTATGGATGCACTCCAGCGCCTCAAGGTCTGTCTTGTGTTCAGTTTTGGGCCCCTCACCACAGTACTCAAGGTGTGGCCTCACCAGTGCAGAGTACAGGAGGACAATCACTTCCCTAGTACTGCTGGCTACGCTATACCTGATACAGGCCAGGATGTCATTGGCCTTCTTGGCCACCTGGGCACACTGCTGGCTCATATTCAGCTGGCTGTCAAGCAACACCCCCAGGTCCTTTTCTACCAGTCAGCTTTCCAACCACTCTTCCCCAAGCCTGTAGCGTTGCATGGGGTTGTTGTGACCCAAGTGCAGGACCTGGCACTGAGTCTTGTTGAACCTCACACAATTGGCCTCAGCCCATCGATCTAGCTTGTCCAGATCCCTCTGTAGAGCCTTCCTACCCTCAAGCAGATCAACGCTCCCTCGTAACTTGGTGCTGTCTGCAAACTGACTGAGGGTGCACTTGATCCCCTCGTCCAGATCATTGATAAAGATATTAAGCAGAACTGGCTCAATACCAAGCCCTGGGGTACACCACTTGTGACTGGCCACCAGCTGGATTTAACTCCATTCATCACCACTCTTTGGGCCCAGCCACCCAGCCAGTTTTTCACCCAGTGAACAATATACCTGTCCAAGCCATGAGCAGCCAGTTTCTCCAGGAGGATGCTGTGGGAAATGGTGTCAAAGGCTTTACTAAAGTCTAGGTAGATG
>NW_009603487.1:23659-23894 GCF_000690535.1 Cariama cristata
CCTGAAGATGATCTGCTCCATAGCCTTTCCCAGCACTAAGGTCAGGCTGATAGGCCTGTAGTTCCTTGGATTGTCCTTCTGGCCCTTCTTATAGATGGCTGTCACATTTGCTAACTACCAGTCAACTGAGGACCTCCCTGGTTTGGTTAGCCAGGTCTGCTGATAAACGATGGAAAGTGGTTCGGCAAGCACTTCCAGCAGCTCCCTCGTTACCCTTGGGTGGATCCCATCCAGC
>NW_009603488.1:0-14757 GCF_000690535.1 Cariama cristata
GGTGGCACGTGGCAGCACCGCCCCAGCAATGCTCCCGTTCACAGACGTGCGACGGACGCGGCGATCGCGCCCCATCGTCAGAGCAGCAGGCGACAGTGCATCCCAGATCCTTTGCAGCGACAGGCACACGCATTCCAACACCCCCTCCCACCCCGTGCTAGTTCACATTTGTGAAGACTCTGCTGTCCTGGAAAAAGCTCCGACCGCGGCAGTCATGACCCAGGCCCAAAGGCAGCCGTGTGCGCTCATCTGCTTGTGACTGGAATGATCGTAACGGATTAAAGCCCTCCCCAGAACGCACTGAGAACCTGACCTATAAAGAGAGCTTTGGGATGGGAGTTCAGCTTCCCCCAATCTTTTCTTTAAACTGCTTTCGTATTCAAAAAGACGTCCGTACTGCATGAGTGACTATGGCCATGGGCACGGACAAGAGACAGAGGCTGCACCACAGTCATTGCACTTGAACCATTTGCTATTTTTTTCTTTTTCTTTTTTGTTTTGTTTTTGTTTTTTTGTTTTGTTTTGTGTTTGTTTTTTTTTTGCAATGTACCCACACATCAGGGAACAGCTTTGCTACTGTCTCCGCCTCAGAGAAATCTGTGTTCTCCTACAAGGCCAGAGGCCAATACTGCTCACAAATCTCACCCGTGCATTTCAGACCTCAGCCTCTGACCCCTGGCACCCCAGCATCAGGTGCAAGCTCCCAACACTGGCCCAGGAGCCACTTCCAGAGGTGACTGGAAGGAGCTATGGGCAGTTTTGTCCTCCTGGAGTCCAGGCAGCCCTAGGAAAGTCCTGTTTGAGTCTTTACTCCAGAACCTTGAAGCTGCTGAAGTCTGTACTGATGGACACTGCTTCCCCCGCGGTGCGGATAGTGTTGTGCATTGGAAATCACTGCCCCCCGGGAGCCCTGGTAGAGAACAGACTGCCCAGAATTCGGCAGACTGATAGTCCGCAAGTCTGACTGTAGTGACCTAGCACTTTGGGGAGCGGAGGTGGAGCCCGATGTGCCTGTGCAGGGCTGGGAGCCCGACTCAGAGGAAAGAGAGTCCACAGCGGTCTGCTGTGCTGGGCTGGCAGCAACAAGGCAGGTCTTCTTCAGGAGGCTGCCGCTGCCACTGCCAGAGTGCTGCTGGCTGCTGTAATACCCCGAATTCCCTGCAAACAGGGCAGAGGAGTCTGTGGAGACCGAGTGGGCAGGGCTGGAGTACGAGGTGGAGGAGAGGGATGTTTCTGAGGAACCATGAGAGAGGCTGTGTCCTGTCCTCTGTGCTGCTGCTCGATAGCTGTACCCAGGAGATGGAGTAAGGTGTCCTCTGTAGGGGGAGGAGCTCTGCTGGAGAAGGGTTTGTGATTCTGCCTGGGGACTGTCAGACTGCAGGAGCTGAACAAGTTGGCGGGTGAAAAAAAAAGAAAAAGCATGTCAGACTGATTTCCCCATTTCCTACCTCCTTCTCCTGCCAAAGGCTCTTAAGTGTAGCAGGGTTGAGAATAATTGGCAGCCAAACGCAGTTTCCCCCCTAATCTTGTTAAAAGCTTTATTTCAGAATGGGCAGATACTATATGAAAGAACTTACCTGGTAGCTGTATCGAGAAGGACTGTAAACTGCTGGTCCTTTGTGGGCTTCTGGAGTGTCTCCTTCTGCTGTGTCTGCAATGTACAGGCAAGATGTTAAATCTCACCTCTGGACTGGGGCCCACAGCAGTTCCCTCTCAAATGACACCAGCACACACCCCAGCTGTCTTGTTCTGCATCCAGCTACAGCTGAGAGAAAAGCAGCTTCTCCAGCCATCAGTGTTTCAGAAGCTGAAGAACCCTAGCAAAAGGCAACTGGAAAACCCTAACATGTATAAACCAGCCATACACACTAGGAACTGCTGCTTCCCTTACACCGGCTCTCTGGTTTAGCACAAAGCTCACCTGCTTTGGACCAGCCTATCTGAACAGCTGCACCTGGTGACACTGCACAGATACAGCCTGGGCTCCCTTGGCTCTTCAGAAGGATGTAAGAGGCAGAGGACAGTTTCTAACAACTTAGCAGTTCTCCACTCAGCCTTGGTCACAGGAATCCACATTGGCTATATACAGCTGCGAAGATAAAACTGTCCCTTCTTGGATGGCTGTCAGCAGGATCTTGCTGCAGGTTTTCCTCAAAGGCAGATCCAGACACTGCCGAAGACTGAGGTCCCGCCCTGCCCAGGCTGACAGCACCCCTGCTGCTGTTTCGGGGATTATGCTTTACAAGTGAACCGAGCTGCTCCAAATGGAGTTACTCTCAGATCTCAGAAATGCCTGTTTCTGAAACATGTCAAGATGATGAAAATGCTTTGAGGTTTGAAGGGTACACACTGACCCACCTTAGTTATGTGAGAGATCAAGAGGAATAAGCTGCTTCTTGACAGAGCAAGCCTTTCTAGCATGCGTGAGCTTCTTGTCCTACCAAGTAACTGAACCTGAGCTGGGGTAGGCAAGTACTTACTGCAAGTGACCTAGCCACTTTGCTGCATGTGTTTTTCAGTTGCTACTACTGTAACCATGGGGTTTAGCTGGCGATCATGCCTTCTTTAGGAGGTAGTGAAACTGGTGGGACTAGATGATTTCATATCAGAGTTGTGTTGCAGCCTAATGAGACAGAGCTGTTTATCTGCAGCATCTCAGAGATTCTCAGCAGCCGTGTTTGAAATGCCTTGGTGAAACAGTGTTGGTATTAGTATCAAATTTATATGACAGACGCGTCTCAGTCATGAAACAAGACACACTGCCTTAGTCTGCTCTGTACTTCTGCCAGAAAGGCCTGGCTTTGCACCAGATGCACTGGCACGAGCGCCAGTGTCAGCAACGCCCATGGCTTTGCTGCAGTTGTCCCCTCTGTGCTACCTCACAGTTGCTGGCTTAGCTAAACAGGAATCCTGACACAGTTGTCTTGTCTGCTGTTGAGGGTCAGAAGCCTTCTTCCTCAGCGCACAGGACCTGCACGGAGGCAGGGGCGTGAAGCTTCCAGCACGTGCCCCGTGCCACCTTCCATCTTCTGAAGCAACATCCGATGCATCAAGTAGCTGTTTGCTGTAGGTGACATGCCGAGTACTGCACTGCAGAAAGGCAAAACTTGGAAATTTGGGGCATGTTTTGTTAAGCAGTCACGCACAGAAGAGACTAACTGTTCAATCCAGGAGATCGTTGTGATTAACAGAAGTTGAGTATGAGAATCAGAAGAAATCTAAAGATTTCTGGAAGAAATTGTTTCTTAAAAGGCCAGGCACACCAGCAGTGCTGCACAATCTACTGGCAGTGCCTGCTCACAGAAAAAACCTTGACAAGTTAAAGCCTATCGAAAGACTCTAAATTACAAAGGGTAAGTAAACTGTAACCTTCCTGAAGCTGCTTTATGCAAACTTAAAAGTTAAGGTGGACATTTTCCTCCCCCATTTCTTAATACCTGCACAAGGAAGGACATAAAGAAGAACTCCCTTCTTGGCAGTACTGGCCTGTGTCAACCTAAAGCATACATGAAGTGACAGCTTTAACTGCGAGCAGCTGCAATTTTCAGAATTGTGGCATGCACACAAATTCCATTTCATTCATACATGCCCCATCAGCAAACCATTCAAGTTTGGGATTTTTAGAGCTCCCCTCATATTACTATCATCCATTACAGCATCACGTAAACGTGTATCTTTCACAGCTCCTACAGGTGATACCAGGAATGTCAGGGACTCAGCCACTCATTTGTTTCAATAAGAAACAGACTGGCAATTGTGGGAGGGAAGGTGGTTTGCAGAATCTAAACAACCTACTGAAGAAATCGCCAGAGTACACAAAAGAAGAAAAACCAAGTTTTGCTGCGCTAGAATGAGAGACAAAAAGACTTTTGTCAGCTACGGCATTAAGTTTTCACAACTTGGAGTGGGAGGTGTTTTACTTAACAAGAAAGAAGAATGGATCGATACAGACAAAAGTTTAACTCCAGCCTAACTCTTGGGTGAGGCTTAAGAGCAAGAGCTGTACAGATTACAGTAGGCAAAAGGCCTGTGCAAAAGCCGGGATTTTGCCTAACCACCAAGAAAGCCACTTGCACTAGTATGAGAAAGACAGAAGAAAGACTCCCAGTGGGATCCCATGAAATGATGAAATTTTTGATAGGGTAAAGTATTTCCTCTTGAGACTATATGAAGAAAAAGCATTGAAAAGAGATGCACTTAGGTGTACAAAAGTAGGAAAACCCCGGATGAGAGGCCAGTTTTCAGAGAGTGGTCTCAAACACACCTTACTGCAAATGGGGAAAAAAAAAAGTCTGATTTGGAATGAACTAAATACATACTTGCCCTAAAATGCTCAGAATTGAGATGCCCCAAAGACAAAAGTTGCTGT
This sequence comes from Cariama cristata, assembly GCF_000690535.1. Taxonomy (NCBI): domain Eukaryota; kingdom Metazoa; phylum Chordata; class Aves; order Cariamiformes; family Cariamidae; genus Cariama; species Cariama cristata. The sequence continues at coordinate 4,370 of NW_009603488.1, forward strand.
TGTTGCTTAATTACCCAAAGAGTGCTCTGTGCTAGCCTGGGTTAGAGGCTCTGCCCTTTCCACATCTAAAATACCACAGGACTAGGCTCTGGCTTCCAGAGATTCAGATCCCTACTACAGATCATCAGCAAGCTGTAAACACATCAGCCAGGAGTCTCTAACAACAGTCCTCAGCTATTAGGAAGCAGGGGTTGATGGTAACACACAAACTAAGTTATTTAAATACGATGATCTATCAGTAAGAGTCCCAAGTGTGATCAGGGTCACGAGGGCACTATCTGTTAGGGAAAAACAATCATGTTCAACAGACTGCAAAATAAATAAAAGAAAGATAACTCCATTTCACAGCTGAGAAATTCGGTAATGATGAAGTGATGTGTCCATCTCTCAGAAAGTCACATCTCACCTTTAGACCACACACGGATACCAGAGGGGTCTAATTTCAGCTTGAGTTACAAATACTGACCCTGCGTGCTACTTGGCAAGGACAACACTTCATTCGGAGAAGAAAGGAACATCAACACAGAACTGAACTCATCTCAGTAAGGAGGTGCATTTAGCAAAACTGACAAATATTATAACTCAGGGAATCAAATAACTTCAAAAAGAGCTGAAGTAAGGCTTGGAAGCTAAATTAGTTCTTAGCACTGCCTAAAGCCTACACCTGCATTTTAATGTGATAATACATTTATCCAAATGTTCAGCCAACTAGAATGATTAAATGACAGCACTGTCATCCTCAGTACATAGGGGCAATTGAGGCAATGCTGCTTAATCCCACTGTCCAAGGACAAAGAGGCTGTACCTGCCAGAGCCAAGATGCAGGCAGTCTTGAATCCAAACCCTGGAGAAACCTGGAGGTCTTCCCAGTCTAACAGAAGAGGGATATAGGCTCAAGCAATATCTGAATCACAATAAAGTATGGTTTGCAGAAGGCTTTTAGAAGGCATTGATAATGTCAAAGATGAAGGTACAACTAACTTCACAGACAAGTTTGCAAAGTTATCTGAGGCCATCATTTCCCACCAACCAAGTGTTCAAAAGTTTCATCTTCCTACCTGCATCTCTCTCAACAGCACTGTCACAGGTAGGCGAGGATTCATTTCTCTGGGCTACTTTTGCACCACTTCGCAGCACCTTCTCAAGTATGCCTCGTCCCTCTCGAAGCCTCTCCACTGATGTTGGAACCATCCTGCAACAAAAACCCGGTAACAGCTGAGGATCGCTATTACACAGCCAAGAGCAACGTGACCAACGCACAAGGGGGCTGTGGGGTCCTTGGCATAATCACAAGACAGGTTTGTCTTTTAAGTCTCTGCTTAAATTCACTGGTACGTTAGTGCAAATGCAAACCCCTACCATAGAAGGGAGGGATCAGAGACCACCAGCTCTCTAGACAGATGAGGAATAAACTTCTGAACTGCTTTTGCAATGTAAATAACCTCCTGTGGGATTTCAGACTGCCAGTCACTGGCTACAATGATAGCACTGCCCTCAGGAAAAAAAAAGGCTTTACTCTTATCAAAAACATGGTATAAACATCCAGTTCAGTAGATCACCTGATTACAGGACACCTTCTCCCAGAAAAATTGTTTTGAGAGTCAATAGCACATTGAAAATCCTGGTATTGTTTCAAGTTTAGATGCAGTTATTTTGCATAGGTTACTTTTACTCAAACTAAAAAGAAGCAAACCCGATACCTTTATGATAATACAGTGTCAAGACAGTACAGTCAGATAATGCAACGTTCCTGGAGCAGAGCTAGCTTGGCCATTTTGCCCATTAATGCTACTTTGTCCCATTTATTTTGTAATGTGAAAACTCTCCGCTCAAGATTGGTGCTAGATCTTGTTCCATTATATGTTAACGAGTGTCTGGTCTGAGGGTGAAAAAGAGGTGAGGTGGCTTTCCTAAAGCCAATCTGTAGAAGAAAAACAGAGCCACAGACAAAACCCCAGACCCTTGGGTCGATATTCAATCTACCGTGCACAGGACCATGCAAATATCTTTAGAAATATGTGCTTTAACCTATAAGAATAGTAGCACCTTGACCAGGGATTCACAATTCCTTTACCCTAGACAATGAAGAACGTGCGCCTTAAAAATGCCTGAATTTAAATATTTAGTATAGTATTAAAAGCACTGCATACCATGTAAGCATGCAGCTTAACACCATATTAACAGATGCCTGTATTTAATTTTTTTCTTTTTAAAGATACATTGAAAACTGTGCTTTACATTAGCTTTTTTTTTTTTTCTTCTTTTAAAATAAATAGCCCAGACATTGACATTCACCCCTCACTGAAGCAGAAGGGAGAAGGGGCCAGAGTTCACACCTCATGGAGGTGAATGGGGTGAGGGAGTGAATTCACACCTTCGTTGCTGCTATTGTTTTGCTGGAGACAGTTTTCTGCAAGGCTGGGTTTACTGGGCAGCAGCACATCTGTTTACATTGTGATGGCTGTATCTTGGCAACTGAAAGAGACAGAAACTTAATTTTTTTTAAATGAAAGCTATCGGCAATTATTGTAGAATTCAGCAAAAACCTGGACAACTCTAAAAATTAAGGCACGTAATTTTAGTTCCCACCATTTTCTTCTGTCCCTAATATTATATTATTGTGAATGTCTGGAAATTTATCTGAAATGTAAGCACTCAGAGTTAAAGATGAAATTGGGTCAAAACTTTAACTCAGTAACATGCAGTTTCTAATCCATATTTTAAAAAGGTGACTGTACGTTTGTTAGCCTTGTCCATTAAAACACAGAAGAACAAGAATTTAAAAGGCAGCAAATCTGCTTAATCTCATTTCAAAACGTATCAGCATGGTTTTAACTTTATATCGTGTCCCATTACAATATGATCTTTATTCCCACACAATACTTACTCATGAAACCATGTGAGAAACTGAAGCCAGAGCACCTGCTGAGGAGCAGCAGACAAAGCTCACAGAATACAAAACATGGTACTAGAGCAAGGCTGCCACACTGACAACTCACCCCAAACTAGGTTTTTTTCATTCAGCTAGGTTTTTCTTTCACCCTTTTACAGGCAGAAGGAAGTGGCACACGAGGAGAAGGGCACGGGATATCAACACTTGCACAGAATAGTATTTGATTATAAAATAATGATTATAAACTAATCATCAGCTGACTGCCTCAGCTGTGGCCAGTCCCAACATCTGGCAGAGGTCATCTGGTAGGCAGAGTACTGTCAGCGAGGTACAAGACAAATTATTTCTATTAACCTCTGCTTGAAGAGTGATGGAAAAGGGAAGAAAACAGATTTTATTACTCCTGCAAATTCAGCCAAAACAATGTTTCTCAAGCACTTTCAATAAAGACTTCATACTTCTCACTGCCTTCTGCAGTGCTTAGCCTCTCTTCCCTTGCCATCCCCCTGCCATTACATGAGCAGTGACACAGCTGCGTATGGGGAGAATCAGCATTAAGAAAGATACGCCTTTTTGCCTGTGGTGAGCATGAACAGAACTTGAATACAAAGCAGCAGAGCCAGTGTACTACATAGCTCCAATCAGCAGAACAGCCTAACCATCACTGCATTGACACTATCATGCAATACTCTGCATTTCAGTGCTGCAGTACTTAATCTTTTGGATCAGACATTACTATCAGATTCAAAAGCTTCTAAAGACCAGCCTTTCCTCTTATCAAACCTTTTCATGGTAACACGATAAAAGTGGTTTTTCCATGCCTTTGGCAAGCCACCGACTGCAGTCTGGTAACTGCTCTTCAAGCTATATGTGCAAGGCATTAGACAAGCTGGAGTTGGGTCACTGTCCCTGCTTCTCAAACGCAAAGTTGCAGAGGGCTCTATTAGCTTTCCTTCTGAATAGGAGTTGACTTAGTATCACTCATGTCCAAAAAGAGTGTAGGTTCAGCAAGAAAAGACTTGGATTAAATTCCCATCACAAGAGCAAGACCTTTAAACCTGAGACCTTAAAAGTAAACTGGTGGAAGAGAGACAACTGCTTGGCTTTGTATCTTTCAAGACAGATTTTTGATATCTAACCCAAGAACTAAAGGGCAGGCTGAGAAGGCTGCTGGTATCCTTCATGGTTGTTTAGCAAGTGCAAAAAGAGAACAATACCAAGAGACACGACTGAATCCGTCCAACTGCATGTACTGTTACGGAAATGCCCCTTAGAGAGTTTGGTCCTTCTCTGTGGAGCAATCTCAGGCTTGCTTGGAAGGATAACACTCACCACCTACTGCTGATGTTCTCCTGGGATTTGCTGAGTGATGTTGAGGAACTAGCCCCCCTCGAGTCTGGTGGGCTGATGTCCTCTACATGAGGCAGGCAGGGATGAGAAGGGGAGAAGCCACTTTGTGGGGAGGACGGGGTTCGTACTACGGAGCCCAGCAGGCTGTTGCCATCTGTGTCAGTGACAGAACTGCTGCTGCCCTGTCGGGTAGGAGTCCCTGTACATCGCACTGAATCGCCTCCCTCCTTGGCTTCTTGTTTCCGCTTGCGATATTCTAGTAGAGATACCTGGGAGAGAAAAATACAGCCATAAGTCAGGGAACACAACGGACTAGGATAGGGGGAGGAACATGCCCACACACCATTCTGAAAATCTATTTATTTGGGTTTGCAGATAAAACTTTAAAAGGCATATTGAGATTATAAAATCTTCCTGAATCTGCAGGCACTCTGGAAAAAGAGCTAAGTGGTACAAATTTGGACCACTCATCGATTGCCAGGCTCTCCCACATTTTACTCTTTATGACCAATACTTCAGCAGAAATAGCCAGCTAGTTTGCTTCTCTAACAACCTGGAATTTTACGTTACTTCAGTAGATGCTTGCATATTCAAGCACCAAGCCTCTATACCCTCCTCCTCTCAACACCTGTATGTCACTCACTCTGGTTTGTGACATTATATAAAATGGGTATCAGTATCTGTACATCTCCAAAACAGACAAATAAGAGCCGCCTTCACAGAACTGGTATCTTCAGAGAATCCCGCAGCTCATCTGTACTGGGTTCAGCCACATTAATGCTAAAAACTTGGTAAAACCTTGCACAGAATTTTAACCTGCTTAGAGCAGGTTCCTGCTATGGTGGTATTACAAACTTCCAGCACTACCACGTAAACAAACTACTTTTAGCAAAGGTAGAATGCATTTTGTGCAAAGCAGTCTCAGAGTTATCAAAGACACAGACCAAAAGGTCCCAGATAATGGAGTCTGGTAACATAGGGACAGCAGAACCAAAAGTACACAAATATTTCCAGCTGAGCACTTACCTTTCAGCGTGCCTTCCTCTTAGAGTTATTATGGGCACAGAGCCATAAAGGACTCACAAAGGCACTTCTGCTGAAGAGTTTATCAACTATGACTCAATGCCTGTACAGAAGGCTTTATGATACTAAAAGGCTGAACAGGATATTTCCAAAAGTAACTCAACATATGAAGATTTTAAGATAAGTGCAACTTTAAAAGAAAACCAAAGGAGAAAAAAAAATCAAAACTCTCCAGAAATGGAATGGAAATAAGACATTCCATCCAGCCGGACACTTATACAAGTGATCTGAGTTATCACACTCGCAATTAAAAAAAAAAATCCAAGCACAGGAAAAGGCACAGATACACATTTACACAAGTGTATGTTTATTTATCCCATGAGAACCCAGTTTTATAGTAGCAATGCCTGACTTGTCATTTTCACTCAGTTTTAGTCCCATGAAGGTCACTGGCTTGCTGTTAGGAAACAGTATGCATTTGCTCTCTTTAAACAATATTCCTGAGTTTTTAGTTTCAAAGAGCCAAAATTGAAGTAACAACCTTAATCTACTTTTCTTGCAATGTTACCATGTTTCGGTATTAATGGAAATGTTCTAATATGTTCTAATAAACAGCCTGTGTTTTCCTTTGAAACATTAGACCCTCTTTCCTAGTAGGGACTTTTTCATCCTGATAAATAACACCTCCACCAACTAGTACAGATGCACTGTGTTATTGCTCTAGGTCTTGTCTCAGTTTAACAACTGTTTATGAAAGCTGCTAGCATCATGCTCTCCCTTCTGTGCTCCCAGAAGACGTATTTTCATTGTGGTCTTTTTCTTCCACTTCTCACACCAAAATCTTGCCACAAGGGTAGCTCGCTCTCTTTTAACAACTTTGAGTCTGTTTTCATCCCGGCACTGGATGCCTGGATTACTTGCCCAGACTGTATTTTAGTTGTATTCTGCTCTCTCCACTCTCCCTGTTAAGCCTATGGTGCTTACTGTTCCCACACAGTTGTTTCCACAATCTAAGAGTTTTTTTGACAAGAATACTTGCCTTCTTCCTTTGTGGCGGATTCTGGGGAGCAGATCTGACGCCTTCACAAGCCCTCTCGCCGCAGGGAGACATGGATCCATGCACTGCCTCTTTAAGCAGCCCTGACTCGTGTCTGCTGAAATATCCTTCGGCAGGAGAGCTGCAGCATCCTGCTTCTGAATTCATTGGCTTCCTCTCTCCCAAAGGAGTAGATCCCCGCAACAACCCATCTACACGTGGCATAGCGTTCAATGGGGAGAAGGCATACATTAAATTAAACTCTGTCCGAAAAGCCTGATCAGAACTTCGTAGCAGCATCTGTGCTTCCCCACTTTTCCCTGGGAAGTTCATCTCTGAAGTAGAGTTTATGGAGGCTTGTGGAGCCAGATCAGAGGATCCAAAGCTGAGCAGTGATGGTCGTTCTGGGCAGGCGTTTGCACCGGAATCCACGTACCCACCCTTCAAATCCAGGTCGGATCGGAGGCAAAGCTGGAAAATCCGAGAAGGATATAGGAGGGCAGTGGGAAGTCAGGAAAAGGGTCAGGCAAGGAGAGAAACTTAAGTCAGAAAGTATTCTGTACAACGCTAGCTTACTGCTTTCCAGTTCCTTTCTGATGACCTCTTTGGTCCTTTTCTGCCCTGTTTTGCTCATTCTACAGGGGAATGACTGAGACTAAATAATAATCAGTTCAGCTGTCCAGTACAAGATGCCCTTTCCCCTTTAGCAGTCTTACTGCAGTAAGAGGATAAGGCTCAGCACTATCCCCCGACAGTCAGTGAAGAAAACCCAGCATTTTCAATTGCCTCCTATGTCCCAAAGTTATGTTAACACATAGTACTGGCTAGCTTCATTATGGGGAGAGAACAGAAAAGATCTGCTGTCCATTTGCTGTTTTATTAACCAAGTTCTTGACTGTCCCACTACTATCTTCCTAACAGTAAAATGCCCAGGACGTCCAAGTCGTTGGTTTTCACTTATTGTGAGCTTCAGAAATCTCTAACAATAGTCCATTCATTTAATTTATACTGCACTTCCACATTTCACATTCTCTAACAAAACCATAATGGCATCATCTTTGCACTGTTACAGTTTCTGGAGCACTAGGCACTGACACAATGGTATATCCATTTAACTAGTTGAAGTGCCAAAAATCCTCCAGGGCAACGGCATAATAATCTCCTTCACCATGTTAATATGTCAAAATCTCAGACAATGAGCATAACTGACAAGATTTCATCCTCTTTGTAGGACTACAGTGCTTAGGGAAAAAATCAGCAGCACCAGGTACCAGCTCTGCCCTGCTGCTGCTGCTGCGAATGTTTCCTCTGCTGTATTACAGCTCCAAGTAATCTGCCACATTGGAGATAGGTGCGTATTTTCTACTATGAAACAGTCTCTGGGCAAGGTACTTCGCCTCATATTTTACAACAGGCCCGTAGGTGAACAAAATACTACTTTCTGGCATCTCCCCAACATTTTAAGTCTGCAAGTGAACAGGTGATAAGGCTGAAGAGAGGAGGTCAGGTGCACCACTGTGTCCTCACAAGTCAAAATTGGTAGTGAATGCTTTCCCTTTTCTTCCCCAGTAGCCATTTTGCTGCTACTGAGTAAATATCACACACCACTTAATCTGCTGGGCCAGGGCTGAAGTTCATTATGGTATTTCCAAGGTTCCCAGACCTCTTGCCTTCACCTCAGTAGCTGAGACATACCAAGTCTTCACACTGCCTGTTTCCCACCCGTGTCAACAAGTGAATAATAAATTCCAGTCTTCAATTTGTTTGTTCTCTTGTGATGACCCTGAAAACTCTCCTCAGCCTTATTGTGACTAATCCTTCACCCTTCCTCCCGCTCCCCTTTGTGCTTCTCATCCCTCCCTGCCCACCACAGCCTCAAATGCACACACATTCCCGGCCTCAAATGCAATTGAGATGGGGTGATAGCTACCTCAGGTGACATGGACTCAGGCCTATGCGCAGGGGAACTCTCAGGGGAGGATACGTTCTAGAGGAGGAAAAAGCATCTCATTATTCATCTACTTAAAAAGTCAAGAAGCAAAATAAAATCAATTAAAAAACAAGCACAGAGGTTAGCAATGGCTATTCTAAAACAAAGACTGTTTCAGGAACTGGCTCCAGCCTGGATGGCAACTCCGTTGGTTAAGTGGTTTCTAAAGCTTCCTGGAAACACAGCGATGGGACTGGGTTACTGTGTTTCATGCTATAACATAGTACCCAAAACAGAGCACTTACATGTTAAGAAAAGAAGCATCTTATTCTTTGTATTTCTGATGCTGTCAAATAGAGTTTGCACCATGAAATATAGAGAAAGCCAATTAGGGTGCTTTTTCTGAGAACACGGGAGAGATGGAAAGCCTGGTTTTGTGCAAAAGGTAAAGTAAGATCCCCCAAACACTATACCGAGCTTTCACAGACATTACACTAGAAAACAAAAATGTCTCAATCCACTGTGGGCCACCTTTCCAGCTCAAGTCAAGAGAATAGGTGTGAATGGACAGCTTCATGAAATGTTGTAACATACCATCCGAGCAGCTATCAGTGGAAGGCAGCGTACGCATGTGATGGCACGGTTAAGGCCTCCTTCCCAAGCACTTTCCTTTCCACTCTACTGAGCAGACCCCAAATAGAATCAGAAAGAAAGAAGGTTTCCCAGAGGTACGTTGCCATCAGAGAAATATGGCAGGAGTCACTGCCCTCTGCAAAGCAGAAACACTCAGAAAACTGAGGAATATCAGAAACCTCTTCGTTAAAAGAGCTTCTGACAAACTCCACAGAAAAAGCAGATACTTGTCATCACGCTTCCAGTCACTCCTATGAATATGGAAGGGTCTAAGTATCCTCCACTTTGTTTCCAATCTAAAAGTCCCAAAACTGAGTCTGAAAAAACTCAGTTGGTAAAACCCTGACCAAACAGAGTTTCAGAAGCTTATGATACAAGCTCTTCAGAGAGCAGCTAGGAAATTAATCAAGAAGGAAGTTTCTTAAAAGCCAAAGCTTTCAAAAATTTATTCCCCAGCAAGCCAACATGTCAAGTGACATATTCCACTTGCTTGAGGAGGCTTGTGAACTGATGGAGAAGAATCTTTCTGTTGTTCTCTTCCCACAGTGCCATAGGACCAAAGTATAAAGCTTTATACATGGGGAGATGTATTCACTCTTTATATTGATAACTAAATGAAATAGACATGATGTTAAAATAGCAATATTATGAATGAGCTGCATTGAGGGAAATACAAAGAAGCCCTATGGTCTACTGAGCTTTTAGACTCTTTTCAAGGGGGGAAAAAAGGTAAAAGGGGCAAGTAAGGTATAGATGTCCAGTGAAATCCAGGGTTCCCATGTCTTATGCATGGCAATAGAAATAACTATCACTAAGGTGGGACAGGGGATCAGTGACTAGACTGTGGAGGTCCATGGTAACACTGCCCTGATCTGCCATCTCAACCAGAGCAAAGGTAAGGATCATTTCCAATCAAGCTCTGTCCCTGAAACAGTCTTTCATCTCTCTCCTCAACCACAATCTTCTCTGCTAACCTCTACAGGTCTGCCTCTAGGACAGCTTACAAGGGCTCTCAAGAAAATAATCAAAAGCACACTGAACTAAAAATGCCACAAAGGACTGTTTGCCCTGCTGCAAAACAAATGAGGAGGCCCTGCAAAACAGTCCCTAGTATCGAGCAGTCTGTCACTGCACATATTTCTTTTTAATGGCTTTAACTGGCAGAGTGCGAGCAGCTGGTCTGAAGAGTCCCATTTTTTTAAAATGAAAATATGCAATACTAGAAAACAAAACTAAAACTGCAAACAGCATGATCCCTATTCACAGGCACAGAGCACCAACACAAAGTGGAAGGTCCTAGCTGGATGGATGCTGGTAACTCTCCCACAGACTTTAGGGCAAGGGAAGCCACCTACACAGCCTGCTCAGTACTTCTGCAAAAATTCGCAGAAGGAAACTATCAAGAAATCAAAGATGTAAGGTATTTTCCTTCTACCCAATCAAGGGAAAGGAAAAATCACAAGAATATAGTAGAAGTTGATGTGAAGTATTTCTACCATACCTGGGGTTACTGAAAGCTGTTC
>NW_009603488.1:14787-16354 GCF_000690535.1 Cariama cristata
TTGGAGAATTGGAACACTGCTGCACTCCTTGGAAGAGGCAGGGATTGGAAGCCACACTGGCAGAGAGATCTGAAGTGGGGAAGGTGACTAAAAAACACTGAAAAGCCTGCAAAATTTGGGAGCTATTGTGCAGAAATGGAGAAAAGAATTAGACTAATATTACTGATAGCTACAAAGTGAGGGGAGGCTGGGCCGCAGCAAGGTTTGACATTTAATAGAGCAGGAGATTTGGCCAGAAGTGGAGCAGAGGAGAAAGGCACCAGTGCTCTTGAGTCTGACAGTGTGATGCTGCTCAGGAATATAGCCACCTACTCAAAAAAGAAGGTGTCCCTAGTGCTACCTCTGCTGTAAATATTCCAGTTCCTCTCTTTTTAGCACTCCCAGTCCCCAGTCAGATTTACCTCGAACTGTAGTGGAGTATTGCAGCGACTAGCAGCCAGAGAAGGAATTGGTGAGAACATCACGCCATAACCGTTGCGACTCTCCTCCTCTCCTGGCAGCGACGAGCAGGGTGTAGCCAGCTGTGGGCTCACTGAGCCAGCAACCGAAGGGATGGGAGGTGGAGGGGTGACAGGAGACAGTGGCCTCAGCAACTTCTTAACATTCTGCTCCATCAAGTAGCGAGACTTCCATTTCTTCAGGGGACTCAGCAAGTCTGAAAAACAAACTGAGCTGAGGACAGGGCTGAACAATTAACCATCACCATTAACCATATGCAAATCACACGCTGTCTCCTTTCCCCTACTCCCAGCACAAATGGAGCCCATGAGTCTCCAATGTGACTACGAAAGAATCCTAAAAATGAAGTACCTCTGAAGTACTTCTATATCCGTCTTGAGACATGTCTAGATACTGATAACAGAACAATACATAATCATGAACATACAGTGAACAAGGAAAGGAAATACTTCAACTAGAAGTAAGCACAAGAGGGAGCTAGGGCCAAGGAAGACAGGAAGGGATAAAAAAGAGGAGAGGAGAGTGGAGGAGAGGAGTCAGAGGACATGTCACTGCTATGAACAAACCACAGGCAGCTCAGTTATCATTACCTGAACCTAACAGTTCCCTATAGGCTACATCAATACAGCCCAAATACATTTCACTCCCACAAAGGATTACGGCCTTTCCCTCAGGCCTACACCTATTCAAAATAATATCTTTTTTGATGCTCAGTTGAAAAAAACAAAGTATTCAGTAAATTCTGCGGTTCAGTTGTTTGCTTCTTCAGGTCTTGCTCGGCGACATGCACTTATCGGTTCTGGTGTTCTGTTCATTTCCTATTCATCTAATTTTTCAATAACCAATTCTGTATTATCTGTGTGTTGTCTAGCTTCCTGTCTGTCGTCCTTGGAAAACTGATCCCTGACTGGGCAGATCTTCACCCTCTTCCTCTGTAGAAAGATTCAGACACAATATTTAACCATTCTGCTGCTTTACTCACAGATTTTAGCTTCTCCATCTTTGAGACTTACTTAATCATTCGCTTATTACACACGTGCCTGTGAGACTTTGCTATATCTTCCTATAGTCAGTAGATATTTAGTTGTCCATCTAACAGCATCCTGCT
>NW_009603488.1:16670-31301 GCF_000690535.1 Cariama cristata
AAAAAAGATGATTTTGTACTTTCCCCCCGCCGCCTCTCTATTGGACAAATGATCACACAGTGCTGAGGTTGATGATGCAAGATAAAGTGATTAGCTTTTCACAGGAAAATACTGAGAAACTTTACACATGCTCAAGTTAGAATGGGTCTGCAGAAATTTGAATGAATGGCAAAGTAACATTTTCACCCGCCATAAACCTGTGCCATCACACAGCAGGACACATTAAGATATCATCCTGTACAGCTGCCTTTGTTATTCAGCAGCTTCCCCAGTTTCACTCAAGCACCCACGCTGCCCTGACAGTGCTGAGCACTTACCTGTGTCATCTCTGCAGATGCTGGAAGAACTGCTGTTCTCGTTACTTTGGTATAGACACTGGGTTCTGTTCTCTTGTGGAGCTGGTGAGGTCTGAGTCATCCCCTCTTCCAGGGCTTGTTTGATCCAGCGCTGTAACAGAACGAGACTACATAAACGTGCAACCCCTCCAGCACTTTCTATGTAATCTTGCAGGATGCACTCACACTCCTACACTTCTGTGCAGCGGGGCAGACTGCTCAGAACACCGATATTACCTCCTTTGCGTGCGCCCAGACGGGAACCCGTTAGAACACAGCTGTTAGCACTGAGTCTACCACCTACTGTGATGGGACTGACTATGTGCTCTTGATGAGATGTATTCTGGGCATCAGCAGTCTTCAGCAGTAACACAAAGATAAGTAAAGAGCAAATTATAAATAGATAAAACGCAAAACTCTGGCAGCTAAAAACTATTAAAAGCAATCTTAATTAAAAGAAGAGGGAGACAAATATGAGGAACTATCTTAAAACCCTTATTTTTGCAAAAAAAGCTATTTCTTGCCCAAGAGAACAAACACACTGTTCCCCTGCTCCACCAAGGCCTATTAGAGCTTAACATAGATTCTGCTCTAACAATTACAGCAGAGAAATGGCTGAGTTTAATCATGTAACAATTCTTCCAGGACTGTGCAGCAGTTTTCAAGGTGGCTAAAACAAGAAGAGAATAATAAAGGCAAATCTCTTTTTCAGCTGCTAATAAAAGAGATAAAAGTCACAGTGGTCTTCTGAACACAGACAATAAAGAATGTTTCACATCTCATACAAGGGAACGTGAATTGAAGTAGCAGCAAATCAGCTGCTGCAGTGGGTGTGCTTGCCCTGTATCTTGATACAAACTGACTCTTGATGAAAGGCAGGAAACCTTTGTTTTCTTTACCATAAAAAATTAACTGCCACAATATAAGGGAAAACACCCAGGTGATTCAGTAAAATGACAGCAAACTGCTGAAAAAACCCAAATAGTAATTTGCATTTGTGTAGTTTACCCAAGGGACTCACTTTACCAACCCTTTCTTCTCCCAGAGAGGTTTAAAATCATAAGTTTACCTTTCAGTAATCCACAGTTCATCTGCATGCCAGCAATATGTATCCTATTAAGAGACACATGTATATGTCTTATGATTCCTCAAAGCTACCATGAAAGTGCATCAGAAACACAATGGTCGCAATCCTCAAAGTGAAAACTTCGATGTGAGGATGAAGAGCAGGTGACAGGATCTATTTTGATGGCCTTCACTACTGTACAGTGAATGCTTCTTCTCTGTTCAAATATAATTCAATGAATTCCACTGCGGCCACCAGGAAAAGTGAGAAGTGCCAGCCAGTCTGGAGCACTGCTACCCCAAAATCCGGCATCTGATCCAACAGCCAAGTCACTGTACAATGCGTGATTAACGCGAGCAGGTTATACAGTTTGGTTTCCTTGCAAGGTTCAGACATTGGCGTGCTTTGGATGCAAACTGAGATCATCAGTTGAGGTTTTTTGGCACAGTTCTCAGTAGCTTAAGAGGCCTGCCGGCAATCCAAGAAAATATGTGATCTACTTCAACAGCCTTTATAAATCAACCTTCCTCAACTGAGTATTCAGAAGCAGACAAGACAGAAAGATCAGGTCTTGAGAGAGCAATGTCGTCATGTTCTGGAACATTTCTAGACCTCAGCTGGCTGAAAAGGAGGTCTTCCCTGTGAGAATTTTCTAAACATCCCTGAACATGAGAAGCAGACTTTTTCTACATCTCCAGACTGCTAGTGATAAAAAACACCAAACGCTACTAAGCATTTTCTACAAAAAAGCTGGGGAAGTCCTACAAAGTGGATGAACCCCCCTACTAGAACAGTTATCGATTATTTACTTTCAAAAAGTAGAAATCTAACAAATTACTTTCTGCAACATCTGTTCTGGAGACAGAAGCTTTCAGTATTTTATTAATTACTTAGATAATGGAACAGGCATTGTACTTAAGTTTTCAGATGTTGCCAACCTGGGAGAAACAAGAACATACGAGAAGACAGTACTCAAGATTTTCCTACTAAATTAGGAAATGGATGGGGAAAAACTGGACACAGCTCAGCACAGGCTATGACAAAGTACCATATAAAGCCAGAAACAATCACTTCTAAAGCTAGAAGACTTTCTATCTAACAATCACTTTCTAAGGCTAGAAAACTTAAGAGTTTTTGTAACAAACATACTAAATCACAAACTGAACACAAGTCTAAATCAACCTGTCAAAGAAAACTCACCCAGTCATCACACTTGGATGCACAAAATGGGTATAGGCTACAAGACACAGAGCAACTTTCTGCTTTCAAAATGCCCCAGCTGCAATACAACATCCAGCGTTGGATGCTCAGCTTCAGGGAAGATGTGGACTAAATGTAAGTCATCTATAGTGACGCCAGTTCATTCCCTCTTCAGCAGTGAGAATTATCGTATGACTAGAAAACAGTCAAATGCAGCAAGAGATTGGAAGACTTGTTCCATGACAACAGTTCTCACTGAATGGTGAGCTTGCTGGCTAGTTGTAGAGGAAATCCACCAAACAGAGAACTCAGAATAACTCTGCCAGTTTTGCTCTGGATTCTTCTCTCTTCCCTGAGGCTCAAAGACACTGTTAAGGTTCAAAACAGCAGCTCAAACCTTGCAGTTCTCAGCTTAAAGATGTATGGGGAGATTGCCTAGGCACATGGAAACAAACATAGTTTTGTTCATGCAAGTATATATGAACCATCAAGAGCTTTATCTGTGAAGGAAATACCCAAGACAGACCTTAGCTTCTTTTTGTAGGTGCCTGTTAGGTTAAGACAAGAACTTGGCTGAAGGTGGAAACAGTAAAGTCCAAAGCTTCTCTCTGGAAAAAATTCCCTCAAAGGTAGGCAAAGAAAGCCAGGACATGGTACCTGACTTTGAAAGCTACCAAGACTGGAAGATCAGAAAGGATTTCCATAAAATTGTTGAAAGGTAATCACACAGGAAGTAGAACAGCCTCTGAGCCAAGCTGATAGGTGACAGGCAAGATGGATTTTGACAGAAATCTGACTGAGCAAGCTCACCTAGACTACTGTTTCCCTGCAGATGTGACAGGCAAATGCTAGCATTTACTAGCCACATACCATCTCTGGAGGGATGAAGTCCCCAGCTGGGCTCACTTCAGGCTTCCTGCATGGTCACAAGTATCTGTTTTAGATAGACAGTCTATGATCCCCAACAAAGAGCTGTGGGTTTGCTCGTGTGAATAGGTAAACTCAAAGCTTTGCTAAACAACAAAGGTTCTCCAAAGACAATGGATCTTGACTGAGGTACTGTATTCTTGAAGTCTTTTGCAACACTGTCCTATCCCCACATTGCCAACCATCCTCTGACTGTGACAGTAGCAACATAAAACACTCTAAAGGCAATGATTAAAACTCCTTGACTTGCATATGCCGGATAATAAACAGCCACTGCAGATTTGAAAGCACATGTTTCTAAGAGGAGAGTCACAGAACAGTTGTTCCAGTTGTAAAAGGCAAGGACGAAGACTGAAACCCAGGTAGCAGAGCGTCAGCAGTTATAGCCTGGAGACTGGATTGACACACGAGGCAAGGGCAGCTCGGCAGGAATACA
Source organism: Cariama cristata (assembly GCF_000690535.1). Taxonomy (NCBI): domain Eukaryota; kingdom Metazoa; phylum Chordata; class Aves; order Cariamiformes; family Cariamidae; genus Cariama; species Cariama cristata. The sequence continues at coordinate 20,635 of NW_009603488.1, forward strand.
TGGAAATAGGCTCAAAGAGGACACAACAACTTTACAACGGTGCCAGTAAGAGCTTGATGAGTATACAGCCCCTGAAGGTAAGACATGAGCAAACATACCTTTTTACAGGAGCTGTAAATTCCATCCAACAGAAAGGGCCTTCGACGTCTCTCAGGGTTGAAAGGTGAACCAAAACGAATGTAGTGTTTAGGTGTGGTACAAATTAGTGGGGAGTGGATGAGACCTGGCAACATATTTAGGGTAGTTGCCAAAACTGTTGGGTCTGTAGTAATGCGCAGAGGGCATTCAATAGGACACTCCTGCTTTTCTGCCTTGTCATTCAGCCATTCGGTAACAAGATACTGAAGGAGAAAACACACGTCAATGCAACTAGCACAGGCGAAGAAGGCAGTCAATATGGCACAAAGGCATATGCGGAAGCAACGTTCAGGTCAGCCTGAATGCGAAAACCTCTCTCCTCCTCAACAGGGAAGAACACAGCTAGGACTGCCTGCGTCAAACTCAATTCTCATCTGTTGCAGGCACAACAACAGGTAATCCAGTTTTACAGAAGTAGCTTGATTTTATGCTCCATTAATCATCTTAGAAGGTTCTCCCAAAAATGGATCACCTTGTTCAACACTAGTTTCTAGCTGCAAGTCTGAATGTACTTTCTAGCTGCAAGTCTAAATGTATTAATGGTTAATTTATGCCGAGTATGTGGCAGCTGCCCACTACCTTCTGCAATGTTTCCTCCTTTCCCTTGTAAGTTTCTCCCAGCTTGTACATTATAATCCGCAGTCACATTCCCTCTTGGTCTTCAATTCTAAGCTGAAAGCTAACCTCTTCTACTTTGTCCTAAACAAATACCTGCCAGCCTGCCATCCCATCCCAAAGAGATACTGCTACTGATTCCCACACCAAACACATTTTTGTGCCACTCTAAATTTATTTTTAAATTCCAACTAATCTTTACTACATAATGGCTCCACTTTTCTCTCTTTGTTCTCTTGCTGGTATACACAAGAGAACCTTTGTTTTATTATCCTTCACAAGATGCAACAGCCTGGTTATTTCAAGGTGGTTTTGCTGGTTTTTTTAAGCAAGTCTCGCTACACCTCTGTGCTGCTTGATTTAAGGTAACAGTCTTTCTTAACTTGACAGTCTTTTCCTCCTTGCTCCTAAGAGACTGGGAACATGCAGAACACTTCTTGAGATCATATGCATCCAACCTTTTCTAACAAACATCCTTTCTTTTGGGTCCAAAAGCTAGTGCCCTTTTCCAGACTAACAGCATCTAGTTTTTACATGCCAGCTACCCCATCAGAGTTGCCACAACCACTTTTACACGCTGCAGCCAACAGCTTTTGCTAGCTTACTGTGCATAGATCCAAACACATCAGCTCTCCCCATCTTTCTATCAGCACCTTGTTGCCCTGCAGGAGCAGCAAGCTGCTTGTCCTCATGGCCTTTGCCAGCCATCTCCCAAGCCTCTCATTGCCCTCCATTGAAACATCTGCTTTTTGCTTCCCTCACTCAGGGCTCAGCCTCCTTCACCCAATTCCTTCTGTTGCCAAGCTCCTCCAACCCTTCCCTCCCAGGGCCCCTCAAGCTGGAAGCAGTTTCTTCCCCACATACACAAAGCTGTGTAATTTGCTTCTTTCTAGACTCTTCGCTGTACCCAAAAGTGAGACCCTTCCTGTTGCACCTGTACCACCCTGTTGGTATCTACAATCTATGCAGACTTGCTGTGAAGATCAGCTAATTTCTTCTTCTGATCTTTCTATGTGCAAGGCTGAGCAGCCAGATCCTGAGCCACGATGAGGGATGTCACTATAGAACATATAATGTACTAAATATAGTGTCACGTAATTCCAACTGTTTTGAATAACTGTTTCCCCCGAGCAAACTTTTCCCCAAAGGCCACACAAAACCTTTTTCCCCTCTCCAGTTTGAGTACTCAATCATATTTACCTTTTTAGTTTTGGGGTACTTTAATGCAGCTCGATTAGATTGAGATCCTGCAGCCAGGATAGCAGTTGGGTCAGATCCCGTCAACTGTCTGCCTTCTCCTGGACCTTCTACATTGCTGACATCTGTTGCGGTTACCAAGCTGGCAGTGCTTCCTTCCTCTGGGACAGCCTGTGTGAGTTCAGCTTGCTGGGAACTGGCTTGTTTCTGCCTTCTCAGTCTTTGTGCTGAACTGGTCCGGTATCGAGAAAAGCGACTTTTTGGTCGGGGTCTGGAGGGTTTTGCTGGAGCTGGCTTAGTAACTGTTTTTTCGGGGACAGCATCCTACAATATAAACTGTCATTAGTCCGAGCACCTCTAAGAGTATTCCTTTTCTCTGCAAACAGGATTAAGGATTGAGATTTATTTATTGACACTACCTGACTCATAAAATCTGGTTGGACTCTGTTTGTATTGGCTCATAAGATGGCTTTGGGGACCCTCCTAAAACACTTGTACATTATCATTTTGTCTGCTATGTTCTTAAAGGGATCAAGGAGAACACCGGTCTTAAGGAAGAAAGCAGCAGTATGAAACTTGCTGCTTGTCTCAAGTTAACTGCTCTTACTCCTGATCTGAGCCAAGATGTATCATTCCAGGCAAGTATCTAGGCCATATAACAGGAACACATGCATCCAAAATAGACCAGGCAAAAAAACTCAAAGAAAAACCATAAGAATTCCTCAATCACTACAGTTATGCATCCAACTTAAGCTCACATCAGTACAGAAGGAGCCCAATCAGTGAAGGAGCTGTGCTTGTTCAGCCCAGAGAAGAGAAGACTTAGGGGGACCTAAGAGCAGCCTTCCTACATCCAGACTGAAGCCACCAAGAAGATGCAGTGGTGCATCAACATACATACACCGAAATGAGAGGTTCAGACCAGATACAAGGCAAATTTTTTTCACCATGAGAACAGTGATGAATTGGAAGAGGTTTCCAAGAGAGGTTGTGCAATCTCCATCCTTGGAGGTAATTCAAGACAAGACTTGGTAAAACCCTGGCCAACCTGGTCTGACCTCAGAGCTGACCCTGTCTGACGCAGAACAGATTAGAGACCCCATGAAGTTCCTCCCAACCTGAATGATCTTATGATCAGATATGCTGCATCTGAGCTTGGCACAAGCTATTAAACAGTCCTATCTTCATCTTACCACTACTTGTGAAGACCGTCGTGTGTTCACCCCAGTACTGCTGTTACTGTTAGAAACATTTGGAGCAGCTGCACTCGGTGCTGAACTTCCATCTTCAGTTTCAGGAGTCTCTGTTTTTATTTCCTCCAGCTCAGGAGCTTCAGAATTCACGTTGATTTCAGCATCAGTGCTGTTACAGTCTGATGGTTGCTCTCGTCTCCTCTTTCTCTTTTCCAAGTTTTCAAACATGTGCATGATGGCTTCTACCTTCCTGTCTTCCCGGGTCTAGAACACAAGAGTAAATTTAAGTCAGCACTGCAAATCATGCACATAAATTGAAGGAGGCAAGATCGGATACGGGATGCAGCACAGGAAGGAGAACAACTGCCAAATAGCAGTGACAAGAGCCAGAAAGGGGACAGAGAGAAGCAGTTCTTCTCAGATATTTGCATTTTTCAACATGGCAAATTTCCCAGAATAACAACAACATAATCATGTGTTCATAGAGTGACTAGAAGAACTAGACTTTGTTCTTAAATAGGACCACTTAGATACTACTGAGTTATATTTACAAAATAGCCACAAGGAAACACATAATTTTGAAGAACTAAAAACCATAAGAAAGACTAAATAGAGTGAAGAGACGACTTGGAAACAAACAGAGCTACTCGCTAATGACCAAACATTAGAAGCAAACAGAAGCCAGCGGCAACAGAAGTGAGTGAATCAGTAATTTGCAGCAAGTATAACACACCACACAAACTGACTAAAATGATCCAGATTCATTCCTTCCCTGATGTCAGGAGATCGCACAGCTCAAAAATAAAAGCTCTTCTCTAAGCAGCTTACATAGCGGATAAGAAAAACAGAACATGAGAGAACAGAGAGGCAAAACAAAGGTATTATTAGGTAAACAGAAAGGATAGGAAATCTTATCACCTAGCTGTGTCAGAAATAATTGGTAATTATGCATGTAAAAGGCCCAGTACAATAATGTTGCAGTAACTGGCAAAAAAACAGGCTGAATCAAGCAAATTTTAAGAAGTGGGCTCAAGTGCCTTCTGAGACTTGTCACGGAGGAGAAAGTAGCTTGAAGCACACAGCCGTGCCCAAACACAACAGTCTGACCTTTACAGTTTTCTGTTCCAAAAATGAAATACACACACAAAAATACTAGAGACTGCGAAAACTATAGATACAGGTATTTACCTGGCACCATGTATAGAAAACTGAATCTCATTAAAGGAGATTAACTGGTGCAACGTACAGGAACAGGGCTTACAGGCTAATGGGAAACCAACACTTCGCTTAGTCTTCTTGAACTATACTGTCCCGGAAAGAGATCAGCTTCCCGGCATTAGAATCAAATCTTCCCTCCAAGCTTAAGGCCAGTCTGATAGATGACTGTTCTTATTCAAATTTCAATAGAAACTGACTGCCTTATCTTGCCTGTTCTAAACCATCCATGAGATAATCCAAGGATCTATCTCCTGGATGGCCCTCGGCTCTGCAATTTCCTGCACTATCTTAACATTTAAAGCATTCTCAGGAAATTTACACATGGAAGATCCACATCTCAGTTTAGAGAAAGGTGATTACGGTATTTGGTGAACAAACAAAAAACAGGGAACTCCTAGCTCCAACACATTTGTTGGCTGGTAGAAAGATGGGAGCACTTTTACTTTTTTACTTCCTTGGGTTTTCGTTTGTTTGTTTGTTTTTGTGTGTTATTTTTGTGTTTTGCTGCTTTTTTTTTTAAAAAAAAATTAATGAATTAAGTAGAGCCAGAACAGCTCTGTTCACATGCATTAAGTATTCTAATCCAGGCAGCAATCCTAGGTGCCATAAAAAGCACAAGAAAAAAAATCAGCTCTACTCAGTACAGAAGCAGGCTGCGAGGGACTGTGTTGTCAAAGATCCAAGAGTACTAAGAAATATTGTGATCAAGAAGACTGATTAAGATAACAACAATTTGGGGGCAAAAGGGATTTCCTAATAAAGAGTACAGCAAATTTTCTTAATTTGTGCCAATAGTGCTGTTAGTGGTCTACCCCTCTTACCAACTTTTGCCACTTGATCCTACCCTTTTCTCACACGGCAATACGTTTATGAACCCATACAAGGAACAGATACATGTTAACAAACCTAACCCAGCAAAGCGGGTCAAGTTCTAACAAAACTCAGGTTCTGGTTCATCATGCGATCTAGCTGAAGATGTCTCTCCTCACTGCAGGGAGTGTTGGATTAGATGACCTTTAAAGGTCCCTTCCAACCCAAACTATTCTATGATTATGTACGGCTCCATAAATTCTTGTGCTGGCAATCAGGAAGGCACCAGGAACATAAAAAGGGTACAATTATATTTTTTGAATCTGGTGCTGATTGTCTTGTTAATGGTATGTTTTAAACTATAGAATAGCCCTGAAAGTAACAGTTAAACCTTTCAGTCAGGGAACAAATCTGTCATATACCTCCTACTCTGCAGTACCCTAACATAAATCCTGTGATGTGAAGTCAACTTGGATGTTTGGTGGTTTTGGTTGTTTTTTTTTTTAAAATCAAATTACTGAAGACCACCGAGAGTTGGAATTTGTGTTGAAACAAGTGAAATAACCAAATGGACCTGTTGGTCACTGCATGAAGCAAGTCCTAAGGGGGATGATACCGAGACTGAGAAAGGTACTTGCCCGTCGGCTGTGGACCAAGGCTCCCTGTTCGTCTACAGGCTCCTCTTTCTCCCCTTCTTGTTTCTCCTCCTTCTCTGCCACCTGAAAGAGAAGCCTAGATTTAGTTTGTCAAACAAAATCCAGTACTGTTCTAAAGTTATTAAGATTCCTATGGCAATCTATGGTGCTAAAGGTTTAAAAAAGGCCTCCTACAGTTTGTGTTCTGAAGATCCCAGTGCTGTACTGGATCAGACTTCACACCAGGGAATGATAAAAATATATAACTTTTATATATACTAAAATACATATAAGTGTCAAGAGTTTTACCTCGTTGTCACTGACTGCTGCAGGTCCCTCAGGAACTTCCTCTGTTTGTTGACTGCTGTTCTCATCTGATGCAATGCCCTGCTGTTCCATTTCCAGCTCCTTTCGACGGGCTTTTCGCCGGCGTGTTTCTGCCCCAATCAGTGTGCCTAAAACAGGTGGAGGTAGGTGTTCTGCAGCATTTGGGCTACGTTTCTGCACAGGGCAATTCCGGTTCCCCTTGTGACACGCACAGTCCACTTTATAGTTGCTGCTCCAAAACACAAACATAATTCGTGTCACTCTTCATTTCTCAACCCTTGTACAGAGTACATTCAATGCATCTCCTACTAAACATCTCACCACGTGTCAAAGCAAGGACAGCAGGCTACCTTATGGCCTCTATTGTAGAATATGCCAGCACAACTGGACAGAATAGCCGGAAAATGCAATTCAGTAGAAAACGGAGCAAAATGTAGAATGCGAGGAAAGGGCTGGAGGAAGATGTCCAGTCCAGGAGGGCAGTGGAGAGCTCCTGGGCGAGGTGAAGGACTCACCAGATGTTGTACTCATAGTCAAAGGCGATGGTAACCTCTGTGTCCTTGGCAATGGTGGCAACAGCATAGATACACAGGTGGATCATCCCATCAGCGATCACATGACGAACCTTGTTAAACAAAGTAGAGAGAAACTAACATCTACACAAGTTGTACTTCTTACTTCCAAGAGGGAAGCTTCCTTCTGCAAAGTAGCTTTTATCTATTTCATGAATAATTATCCCAAATTCTCCATAGGGAAAAGCCTGCTTCATTGCTCATCTCAGCCTGTGCTTTTCCACTTACACTTACTACCACCTGCTTACCCTAACTATCATTCTGCAGCCAAAGGAAAGCCATAAAAGAAACCTTTTCCTTCCAAAGAAAAACCTCATGTTCCCAAACTTTCTCATCTTCCAAGCATAAACCATCAAACAAGCAAGAGATGCAGAGAATTCACCACATTTACTGCATTTTAAGTTTCAATATTCATAAAAAAGGAATGCATTAAGCCTGTGTAAAACATGTATCTGCAGTTACAGTGATGGTGAAGAGAGAATTTACCTCTGCATTTGGAGTGCAGGAACGTCTGATGAACCTGGCATCATTACCAAAGGTGCGGGCATCAACACACATTTCAACGCCATTGAACTTGGAGTAGAACAGCACAAAGGGATATGGCCTGGAGAAGTAACAGAACGTCTCAATCCCAAAATATCCAATTCCCACAGCACTTATAACAGGTAACACTCACTCCACTGGAAGCAGTGCTTCCATCAGTGCTATTGCTCTGGACGCTTATGCACTTCCATCACCACAGTTTAACAGATCTACTTCAGAGGGTTTTGGTCCATAAGCAGAGCATCAAGCTGAGGTTGTACACTTGATTTCACATTTCTGTGGATGGCACAGCCGACAAGGGCCCTGTAAGTGTGCATTATCCCACAGAGACACTAGTCCCTTGGTGCCATGATGCTCTCATATTAATCACTTCATAGTACTCTTACTTTTTGAAGAAATGCCCATTGACCTCGAATTGCTGCCGTAACATAACCTTCCCTCGATACTCAATTATAAGGGTATCTAGTGCCAAGTCTCTTGCTGCCCTCAGGATCTTCCGGTGCTTCTGAACCCGAGTTACCCTTCCCAGCTGCAGCTGTAACAAAAAGCAGAGCAAAATACAAGAATTTAAACCAAAGGCCTCTAACTCATAAAGAATATTTTACCTATATGAAAAGAAAAATTACTGTAGTAGCAATGCACAGAAACTCTGCCAGGTGAATATATTGTTTATTCTGTAACAGTTTAGTAATCATCAATGATAATATTTATCAAAAGCACAGAGTATTTATTCCTTCCCTTTAACAGGAAGTCTCACAAATCTATCAGACCAAGTATTTCAGTCTTGCTGCTACGAGGCATAACCAGACCTGTCAGTTGCTGCTAACAGGGAACTGCTCTGCAATTATGGCCACTTTCACAGCCAGAATAACTCAAACCTTCCCTAAATTGTGGGTTGTCACACATTCAGAGGAAAAAAACACAGGCTCTTCCTTTTGCAGAGGATGGTAAATTCCAGCTATTCCAGCTAACAGGCCAAAGACTTAAGCTGGCAATTTCCATCTCCATCCAGAAACTTCTCTTCATCTGTCTGCTCAATTACTGCTGTGGAGGTTTTTTTTTGTTGTTGTTGTTGTTTGTTTCTTTTTTTTTTTTCTGTTAACATGAATAAATACATTTTTAATGACGTAGTGACAGTTTCCTGAATTTTTTTTATGTTAAAGTCTACAGCTTGATTACAATGGATTTTCACAACAATGTGTCTGGTCAGTATGAAACCACAACATTAAGCACAGACATGCAAATACGACACATTTTACAGAATTATGGAAGGGATGTTATAAGCACTAGGGCATAGGAAAGACTTCTTCCATAAAACCACAGTACTTTTCTCGCTTAACAGATTGAACCTCTCTGCAAGTAAAAATTATGTGAAGATGGCTGGTTGCCTCACCACAGGAGCTGTGTCTGCTCTTTCCTAAGCATGCAATTCACTTCTCATAAGGACCTGGTTTTGATACTTTTCCGGAGTGAACCGAGGCGTAAGTCTTCTTACTTCAGTATTAATGACAGTCATCTATCTAAATTAGAAGTAAACCACGAGATTTTTCTAAAAGCAAGCTCCCAACTTCTCCTGATAAAACTCTTGTTAGAAACAGCTCCTGAGCAGTCTGCTCAAAAGGATAAAAATCACATTAGCTTAAGAAGGGGCTCAGTCTGGACAACGACAGAACGCATGACGGTTCAGTCTTGTGAAAATAAAGTTAATGCCTTGAGGCAGCACTCAGCACTGGGAACCAAACGAAACTCTCCATACTGACCATATGAAAGTATTGAACCACAGATTATTTTTTTTGGTTAGCAATCTTCTGTTTTCTCTGAATTAAACCTCTTTGGGAAGAAGATGACTTTTGTTGTTTTAATATGACATACTACTGGCTGATTCAACATCTGCAAAGTAAGATCTGTTTGTTGACTTCTCTCACTCAGGTCCAGGATAAAGATAGCTTTATAAAAATATTCATTTGAAACCTATCCAGATGGGAGTAATGGTCTTGCTATTCCTGATCTCCTGTTAGATATATATCCAGTGTTACATTTATCATGCCTATGGGGCATATCTCTTTTTCATATCACTGTATCTGTCGGCAATTGGAAAAACCTGCATGTATTTGTTGGAGACTCCAAAAAGCATTGCAGTGTGTTGTTCATCTCTTCATATCTCAGGTCCTGATAGGGACTCACAGAGGATTTCCCAAGTCCACTGAACCGGCATAAAAGAAATACATTATTTCCAGACTAAGAAGCCACACTGGTGGCTCTGATTTCTGAAAACAAACCCATGATATGAAGTGAACTGTAGGATAAGACTGTTTACATTGTTAAGAGTAGTGGCTAAATTACTTTTAAAACATCAGATACACTTTGTACTATCCAACTGTGGTAGCAGAGAATAAATAAATGGGACTAGATTTGTTAGCGTGTGACAGAAGGAAGTAAGAAGAAAATATCTGAAGTTAGTACATAAATGAGGAGTGAGACACAGCGTGTCTCCAGTGAAGTAATTTTGTTTCTATACTACCACTTGCTTGCTGTTATAATCTGTTTCTCATCTAAGCTGGCCCTATGCACAAGGGTTGGACCAGATGACTTCAGTAGTTCCTCCCAAACTAAATTATTCCATTAATCTATCAAATTCTCTTAGTATCTTTCAGAGATGCAAGTTAATGTCTGTCAGCCTTCACTCTCACCTTTGGCCCATGACTGACTTGTATAACTGTTCACCTGATGCTGGAAAACAGCTTGGGGAATAGCGGTGGGATAAGGCGGGGTGGCGGGAGAATACAGCCCATGAAGGAAAGAGAAGCTCTGCATCTGTAAAACTTAAAGCTCTGCATCTGTAAAACTTAACAATTATCCGAGTTTGGTAAAACCGGAATGATCTCACAGCTTTTCCAATAAGACCCTAGCTCAGCTTGTTTTCATTCTCTGAATAGAAATATGAAAAGGATTAGTTGCCATGCTTTCATGTGTGAAAAGAACAAATGACTTTACTCATGTCATAGGCTAGGGATTACCAACTGCTAATCAGACAAAACTGTTCTGATATGTTTGCAGAGCAACATCTGCATAATACTCAGTGGCTTTATTTTAAAAAGGCCCTTTCGCTCTTCACTTCAGAATGTGAATTCAATCAGGGGTTTGAGCTCAAGTCAGCAATTATCAGAGGCAACAAAGGGCAAATACTGACCCTGGGTTTAGTTTGGCAACAGCAGGCAGAATAGCGATTCAAAGCTTTCAGTTTGTCAAGCATCTGGCAGTAGCCAGCGCTAAGATCATTTTATTCATGACACTGAAGAGATTCATATTTTCAAAAGATTCCCTTTGCATCATTAGGACAGTGAAGAATTGCTTTATTCTCATTTATTCCAATGATCAAAAGCCTGTATCCTGCATGTATAACTCTTAACCGATCTTTC
>NW_009603488.1:31340-40872 GCF_000690535.1 Cariama cristata
TTTTTTTTTTTTTTTTTTTTAAAAAAAAAAAGGTGTATATTTGCATCATTGTTTACCCAAGCCAAACAACTCTCTCAACTGTGAGAGCATGCAGGGCATATAAAACATTTTATTTTTATTCATTTCTCCTCTCTCCAGAGTCTTCACGGCCAAATAGAGCAGTTATGATACCCATCTTCTTACATACAGCTGCTATCTGCATATTGACACGTCCTCCTTTACTTTTTTCCTAGCTCTATTTCCTTATCTCCCAGAAAAGCTATTTTTACGTCCAGTGATGATATCTAGTTAAAAGACAACTGATGCAAACCAAGAAGCCGTCTCAGTTTGTCTAACAAAGATGAGACAAATGAGTGGAACAAAAATACAAAGCACAGGACGAGAGACCACGCACTCCACACCTGTGCAAGCCACCCTCCTCGCGACACTCCACAGCCATCTGCTGAGCAGAGAAAACAAGAACATCAGGGCTGACAGGCAGCAGCCCAGGACAGCCACCTGGTCTTTCCTCAGTATCTAACAATCCCTTTATACCTGCCCAGCATGTGCAATGGTAGGTACCTACCTACAGCTTGTTTAGAGTTAACCGAAGCTCATTAAGTTTTGCGACTTTCAATTTTTCTGTTTCTTTGAGATACGTGGCATTTGGAGTTTTCCGATTTGGAACGCTGGCTAGTTTTCCCTGTGGGAAAACCTATGTCTGTACAGGGAAGGGAGAGGGCAAGAGAGCATGACAAGAACAAGCACATTTATGTATGATAACTTTTATAATCATCTGTCCTGCTGTACACTATGAAGGTGATAAAAAGAAACAGCATACGTTTTATTACTTATTTCGAGACTTTTCCTAAAACTCATGTGAAGGAGACAGAAAAGTTTACATTTAGACTCAGAAAAATACTACGTTTTCTAGAGAAGCAGAACTTTTTCTTCCCTGTATTTCCTCAGTTGCTCTCTTTAGGAAGGCTACTCACATAGCCAAGTAGAAGTGTTTCTCCCCAACCCCCACAGAAGTCTTATTGTTGCAGAACTAGAGGCAAGAGTGGAAGGAAGTTGGGTCCAAAGTCCTCTTTCTGCACTCTCCCTTACTGGCAATATCTGTGCTCTGCCTGATGTGCTTCACCTACATGAAAGCAGAGGGAAAGGTGGGAGAGAGCACGTAAACTTCACAGAGCGGTGAGTCAGTTGATATAAATAACAACGATTCAAGCACAAATATATACCTGATACTCAGGTTTCTGACTCTGTTCCCTTTTTACAGAAGAGGTGCCCCACATCTGTTTTGGAGCCTATCCTTTTCAGTTGCACCTGTCTCCATTCTCCTGGACAAGGAAGCCCCGCAAAGCCTGAACTGAGTGGGAGCGCTGCTCTCTCTTCAATAAAGCATGGACCAGATGAAGTATCAGCTCAGAAGGGTAGTGGGGAGGACATACACCACACAAACACATCCTTTTCCTGTATCTCCTTGTCTACATGCACTCCATAAAGCTGGCAAGACACCAGTCATTGTACACCTTGGAAGAGAAAAGTTAGGAAGAGACAGTTCCCTAAATTCAGCTGTAGTTGTGCAGTATTTGAAAGTTATCAGGGTCCAAATCATCATCCAAAACACTGAAGTAACATTGAAAGGTTCTTTAAAATAGCTTTCCACACAACATAAGCTGGGGGAAAAAAAACAAACCAAAAAGGACAGGACAACTCAGTTGGAAAGCAGGAAATTTCTTATCTCCAGCAAGTGATAGATCTGGTTCTGCCTCAAGCCATTCAGTCACCAGAAGTCTTTATGGTAAAATACCTGTGAACTCCCTATCACAGAACTGTACAAAATATCCCCAACTAAGCAACACTAATTAGGTCGAATGCCAGCATTTCTGAATCTGTCTTGGTACTGGCATCTCTTCTGTTCCCTTTTATACCAAATCTACACCTATTGGCCTGAATTTCTATGACCAGCTATGATACTGCTTACCTATACCCACGCCTTATGTCTAGAGACCAGAGGACCTGACCTACCCCACTTCTGTCACAATGCTTCTTACCTGCATTTGAGACCCAATAACAGTATTATTGCAGGCCAGCTCTGTTTTGTTGATTGTGTCTAGCATAGCAGTTTTGCCCACATATTCTTTATTAGAGTTTAGATGCCGCTCCAACAAGTTCTGTACATCAGCGCTGTACTGGTTAGTAAAGGCTTCTTCATACTGATCTGTCCAGAGTCGTATTCGATTCTCCCACCCTTCAGCTGTGTTTTCATCCAAGGCATGCGCTTCAGAAGGGGAATTCTGCACCAAACAGCAAAGAGTGAATGGCTAGCACACAACGAGAAAAACCTATTCACAGTGCTCTGATCATATGAATAAGCTACAAGAAAAGGCAAATCTATTCTAAGCTAAGAAAGTGTCAGTTACGAGGACACCTTTTTCAGAACTTGCATCCTCCAGAACATTGTACAACAGTGCCACTTTGGAATCTACGGAGAACGCTGTGCAGGACTAAGACATCTTGAGAGCTGGTACTTGGCACTGCTACATACAGGAAAATTAAGCTAGTACATGGCCAGAAAAAGTTTCTTAAGTCACTTTGGAAAAAATAACTAAGTAGATAAAAAAAGCAAAGGAACAGAACACACAAAGGCAAATAAATCCCATGTAGGCTTGTCCTACAGTCAACCCACTCACGTCCAACGTAATGCTAGATGATGCTGACTGCATCTCAATCTTTGCAGTGACTGATCCAAAAATACTTCTGAACCTTCTAGCTAAATGGTCATCAGGATTTTAAGAAACTGAATGTAGAGCATAAGCTAATACCCAGAGGTTAAAACTGCAAGTCCTAAGCAGCGTAAAGAAGAGAAGGCAAAATCAGGTAATCAGTTTATACCATCTTGTACAGGAGAGGAAAAAAGAAGCTGGTAGAAAAAAAAAAATTAAGCTTCATTCTTTACTTGACAATAGTTGAAGTAATTCAACAAATAATATTCCTGAGGTCAGCAACTCAACTGGCTTCATAAGGAACTGAGACATTTGTGACACTGAGGTATTAGTGACAAGGACCACTGAAGAACAATCATTCTTTTCATCACGTATATTAAAAGCATTAAGAATTTTCATGCATTTTTACCCTCTCTCAAGGCACTTGTGTACTATGGAGATAGGTGCATACAGACAGACACACCACAGGACCATCTTATTTCCTCTAAGCCACCTGCTACAAGTCACTGACAGCTACAGTACTGAGGTCACATGGAACTGAGTGAACTTTAAGGCATCTCTTGTGTTTCTAGGAACACGTTTAGCTCAAAGTGCAAGTCTACTTTTTTTGTCAAATAAACTTTCTATAAGATAGCCACACCTACCAGTATTGCAGAAAGTCAGAGATAAATACATTGTCCTGTCCACCTCTAGTAAGAGGATGTGGAGAGAAACAAGGCAACACTGCTAGGGACTCCCAACATTAAACTGGTGTACTACTTTGATGCCCAAGCTTAAAATAGCTTTGATGCAATCAAATGCTAACTGACCTCACAGAAGAGTGGCCACAACCAGTTCTACATCCCTTACATCAAACACCCCACTCCCAAGTGTCATGAATCAGTCATATCTCTTGAAACTGGATGATATGACCTTACAGAAAGTTATCTGAAGCAAAAGCAAGGTTCAAGGGGCAATTCCTGTGATATCCTTTTGAATAGGCCTGCTTGTGGTGCATGGTAAGGCTTGAGATTATTCTAAGGCTGGTCCCATAATCAGAAATTCCCCAGGAAAACCAAGAGAGGAACAAAATACAAGGGAAAAAAAAAAAACACCACCATCACCGAGTATTCTCAGTTCTACTCACCTTCATCCTCAGAGACTTTCGTGAGCCCTCTCGAAAGGCCTGCCCCCGAACAAGAAGAGAGAGAGAAAAAAACCAAAGTATGATATATTTCCTCAGAATTAGCATCCCAGAACCATACTAGATCTTACTTCCAGACCAACCCTCAACAAAAGATGGCAAGAATTACAGGAAGACCTACACAAGGTGCAATGGACTTGAACAAAAAGACTCTACAATGCAAATCCAGTGGAAACTTCTGACAAGCTTGACGGTCAGGATTTCTGAACTAAAAAGGTCTGCCTCAGTAAAAATCTCAAGATCAAAACCAGAACTGCCCTGACTAACCCTGCTTGCTTTGACAGAAGAAAGGGCCAGCAACAGAATCAAGGCGGTTCACAACAAAAACCCTGTAGACCTCACATGGCTCCTGCTCCCAGTCTTTTATTTAATCAGTGCCTACCAGAGGAACTTCAGGGGAAACCTAACTTGGGGAAAATCATGGTAAAGCCAGTAGATAATGGGAAAGAATCAGTTGCTCAAACTTGCATTCCAATATAAGCAATCCAAAATTATTTCAGTCCCCAAACCTTCACAAACAACACAGTAAAGTCAGCCCACAACAAATGTTCAGCACTATCTCTGTCCCTGAAGAGCAGGGCCAAGAAGCTCTGCAGCCCAGATTCCTTAACATAGCCTGCTAAGAAATGCCATGCTCCCTTCACTTTTAATTTCATTCACAGCCTGCCCCTTTGCCACAAACAGATAGATTCCAAAAGCTATTTCCCCAAATCCTAATAGAGCAGAAGGAAAAACATGTAATTGAATCCAAGCTCTGAGCATGAATGGACAGCGTTGAGAAATAAGGGTGGAGTTCCAGTAAGGTAATTTTTAAACCAATAGCCGTGCACTCCAGCAGGTCAAAAATACAAAGCGTCACATTATTATACCAGAAAGAGCAATTCCTGACAGGACAAACGTTTCTTGTCTACTGTCAGCATGTCAAGCTGCTCTCAACAATACTCCACACAGCATTCGGTAGGAACTGCAGCAACCTTGTCTCACTCCACATACCTTGATCTTTTTGGCCTTTGGAGCAGCGCGAGCTTTTTCTGTACTCCTCTTCCTCTTCTTAGGTTTGCTTCTACGGACGCGGTTGACAGTCAGTGTGATGCTTGTAGGGGTGTGCTGCGTAGCTGTGTACAGCACTGTAGAGGGAGACAGTTCTTCATCCCAGCTCTCAGTTGCACTGCTGTCCCCACCTATAGAGAGGAGTGCTTCGTTAGAAACATTTTATTCCTCCCAGAGAGAACAGCTTAACCTTATGTCCATTTTCATCAAGATGACTTGATGACTCTGCATAGCTCTCCCCTGAGAAAACTATACCACCTCAGTTTTCCCTGGGAACAGGTCTCCCAACCTTCTGATGTCTCACAGAATGGCACTGATGAACATTTCCCTTTCCTGTTCACAAGACAATCTGATTTTCCCAAGGGCTAACTGAGGTGAGGCAGAAGGAGAGGAGAAAATCCCAGTGGTTGAAAGGCAAAGAACATTAGCAGGCACTGATGACAGTTAGATGATTACAGCAACCAGAAGACAAAGGTATTGTAGAAGAAAGCAAAAGTCACTGTTATCAGAATGCAACCTCAAGCTCACCTGACACGTTGTCCTGCTTCCGGCGGCGGAGTCTGATCACCTTCCCCCTGCTCATTCCTCTGCCAAAGGAGAATGCACAATTGAAGCTGGTTTGTAGGAGTAAAGTCACTTGAAATTCAACAGGATGTCACAAGATGCGTGCCCTCAGTGGAGCCCAGGATGATAAGAACATCGATTTAACATCCTCATCTCCACTCCTGGTGCCACCAACACTTGTCAGGCTGACAACGCAAAGGAGGAGGGTCAATACTGGGTAAGGCACTGGAAAGAACGCTCCAGTTTTAGCAAAAGGAAGTCTGTCCCACAGCCCAAATGTGACACGGTTCGGTGTAAGAAGTCAACACAAGAAGCAGCCCAGATCTGCACTGCACCAAAGCTTACCTGCACTTTTCACACTTGAGAAGGAAACCATCTTGGGAGACACTGCAGTGGCACCAAGTGGGAATCGATTCTCCTTCTGAGGAGCTCTCACTGTCCCCGGAGTTCTCCTCATCAGGTGAGTGCAGACCGTTCAGTTCTGCACGAGGTATAATGGTCTGGACAGGAGGAGAGGCTGGTGGCGTTGGAGGAGGAGGGGCTCCATAATTATGATCCTGAAAACGAGTATTTGCAGTACTACTTTTAACGTGAAGATACGACACCTAGAAAGTGAAGTCCCAAATCCACAGTTCCCAGGTTATTACTTAACAACTGGCGTAAAACAGTAGTCTGAATTCCTTAATCTACCAAGAAGGTAAAGCAATAGCTCTGAAAGATGTGAATGGTTTTCTTCTGCATCAGTGAATTAAATTCAAAACCTATGAAAACAACTAGGCTATTTCAACATTAACTGTTGTACCGCTAATAATCCAAGATGATATCAGTGGTCAAACACTGGACCCAGTTGCCCAGAGATGTTGTGGAGTTTCCATCTGCTGAGATACTCAAAACCCAACTGGACATTGTCCTGGGCAACATGTTCAAGCAGAATCAGCTTGAGCAAGGGGGTTGGACTACATGTTCTCAAGAGGTCCCTTCCAACCTCAATGATTCTGTGACATCCTGTTCATCCCATAGTTTCAAGCCATGCTCCTACTCTTCCTGACCGTTCCTTGTTTCTCATGGTTATGAGTTACAAATATGAAAATCTGCGCAGTTGAAACAAGTATAAGTAGCGCACAATAAACCAAATGGGGCAAAAATTACCACCATGAAAATATTATATATTCATATATATTCACACTTCATTCATATACTTCATTCAGTTAAAAATCTATCACCTAGAACACTAATAAAACTTGCTATAGGGTATGTAAGACTTCACAAACAATAAACACACAAATGCAAAATGTATGGCAGAACTCAGCTGTTAACTCAGTGTTTCCTAATAAATAAGCCAAAACTCCTAAGGCTTAACAAGCAAAGAACTATGGAACAAGGAGAAAACAGTAAAGTAGACAGAAAAGAGCCGATTCACTGCAGAGAGAGTACTCACTGCGTAAGGCAGCCCGCGATAGCTGTGTTTCTGGGTGGCCCCATAGCCGTGGCTGGAGTACACATTCTTCTCACTGACAGCTGGACTAGCTTCCACAGACTCTGGGCTGCAGAAAGGGCCAGAAGTAAAACTCATCAATACAACATCATTTTTTCAGTGCCAGTATTTCACTGCTCTTTTCTATTCGACACATGAGCTCAAAATGAAGAAACTTCATGAAATCGAGGTGCTACTATGTGCTTCACCAGGCATCATGTGTGCAGAAGTTGTACAGGATGAACCTGCTTTCAGAGGGAGAGAACTGAGTAAGGGCCACCCTGGATAACTCATTAAACAGGGACTCAATCTGGGAAGTTAACAAGATAATTAGCATGTAAGAAAGCTCAGTTTCCTTATAGTTGAGGAAGTTGGGTCTAGTTCAGCGTTCACACCTGAAGTCGGCCAGCCTAATCTCAAAGCCACTGAGCAGTACTGCCATTTTATCTCTGCAACAGCTTATTTCAAATAGTAGCTAAGCAGCTTTCCTGCATCTGCACTTGTTTCTCTCTCCCTCAGATACTAATTGTTAGCCCAGCCCAACATGCCGTGTTAAAGTCTGCTTAAAACCTGCAGCTGTCCTGACAGCAGCTACTAGGAGCTGGAGATTCCTGTTACAAAGAAGCAACAAAATTCAGGACCTGGACAGACAGTGGCCACAGACAAATCGGATTTGCCCTGTGGTTTCTATACAGCAACACGGTGTGCAATGTGCTGAATGGGAAATTTGCTGCTGAGGTACAATGCGCTCTTCCACCACATGGTGGTGGAAAAAAAAAGCTAAAAATGAAAGGTATATCCTTAGCAGAAAGCTGCAGAAACCCTACTCAGAGAAGGGACAACTGCAATTCAATGCAGGGAATATTAGAGAATGAGGCTACAGACAGAATACCAGCTAGGAAACATGCTGTCTGTTACAAGCAGAAGATACAAGTCAGCTAACCTCTGCACTGATCAGCAGTAGGGCCCATATCAGAATAAAGGAGAACATCACTCAATCACTGCAGGTGAAATCTTCTTCAAAATTATAGCATGGAGCTGAGCAAGCAGGAAAGAAAAATACAGGAAAGGAAAACTTTACCTTGGACCTCCGCTGCTGTGGTGAGATCTTGCAGGATTCTCAGTGGGTCCTACATTGTCAGCGTGAATCAGGCAGTACTCAAACAACAATGGCCAGCGGTCACGCGTGGGGCAGTGTTTAGGCACCACCCAAGAACACTAACCCCCGTGCCCTTTGGACTTCCTATTAGCTCTCGAAATCTCTGCTGCACTGACGTTTGCCCCACCCTGCCACTAAACTTGATATACTCTCCAACGCACTAACCTTCTGAGCTTCTGGCTTATTCTGGAGTAAGGTGGATCTGTCTTTGCAACATAAAGGAGCAATAATTTATTGTACAAAGAACTGCAGAAAGTAGAAGACCTTAAACCTATGCAAACTGCACTTCTGTAGCTCAGGATTTAGGATCACGACATGATAAATTCCATTGGTTTTCAATGTAACTACAGCCAGCTAAATTGTCAAAAGCAGGAGATACAGGTGGCGGTATCTCTCAGAGGATATACTTCTTAATAAAAGACACCGTGTAGAGCTTGCCACATAATCCAGCCTTGCTGGATCTTTGCAACAGTCCTTTAGGACTTCCAGATTGGTACAGAGTTAAATCCATTCAGGTTTAATCGTATTTTCAAAAACAGTATTAGGAGGAAAAGAGTTTGAACAGCCTAAGCAGCAGATCCATCCTCTGTCCAAGTCACCCACATTCCTAACTACAGTCAGCCTCGAATACCAGCAATGTTGCCACAAGCATTAGCAATAAAACTTCAAGACTGTTGGTGCAACGGTGTCCAGGGGCAACAACGCTGAGGGGCCCATGCTTCTTCAGCAGCAGCCCGCCAAGGAGCTTCAACAACTTCCAATACTCAGTCAGACTAACGTAGCAAAACTACTCTGCAGCCTCTGTGTCACCCTCAGTGGAACACAAATACCCTTCAGCATTTTCACCTCTCCTCTGTATCAGAGGTCAGGGGAAGATGCTAAAGCTCAGCCTGAAAAGAGGGCCAGTTAATTTTTCTTTTACTTTCCCACTGCCTTCGTGATGCACATCTTTGAAATCAATCCCTTACAAGAGACAGGAAGCTCAGGCACCCCAGACTTCATGCATCAAACTAGTAGAGTTTCAAAGGAGAAGTGGAGGACAGCCTTAACTTTGAAGAGACCCACGAAGGACACTTCAGCAGTAAGTAACAGTGCAACAACGCAAAGCAAGGAGAATAAAGTCCTGGCATTCCCAATTCTTAGAAAACAGACAGAGAAACCAATTCAGAAATCTTCAAAAGCTTTTTTTCAAAGCACTCTAGCCTAGCCTCAAGTTGGACCTACAAATTTCTTACAGCCAGGGAAAAGGAAAATGCTTTGCAGAAGGTTTACAGTCTTTTTGATATTTAAATGTTAGAAGGGACATATGTAGATCTATCTGGCTCTCCTCTCTACCATGCTCAGCTCTGAAAGAAAAGTGCCTAGTACATGAGTAAACTATTTCACACTCT
>NW_009603488.1:40903-43170 GCF_000690535.1 Cariama cristata
CATAAACAGTTTAAAATTCCTGCATGTTGAGGCTTTAAAGTGCTGGTGTGGGAGAAGCACGGTGACAAGCAATACTGAATGTTAAATCTTGAAAAGTGAAGCATTATATACCTACTGCAGATGAGTGGCTTACTAGATGCTGACTCCCTGCTTAAAAACAACATGTAAAAATATGGGCTTTAGGATGGAATGAAGAAGAATGCCTAGAGTGGGGCCAGTGCCAAGACAGACAAAAAAGAGCATTAGCAGTCTTGCAGAGAGTGCAACTGTGTAGTCAAAGTCAGTGCATAGTCAAATCAGGGCAAAATGGAAGGGAAAAAACAAGTGATTCATACCCTGGCCCACTGCTCTTACAGCTCAAAATATTATAGAGTCTGGAGCAGTGTATCTGTTCCACTCTGATCAATCTGACACACAGGTATTTGCACAGTAGGTACCTTTAAATAATACATGGAGGAAATCTATCTCCAAAATACCCTTTGTAAATTTTTGTAAAGAGATGCTACAGTCCGTATTTCAAAGAAAGATGCAGGAAAGCAGGAGGCAGAAGCACACAGAAATAACTTGAGCCCTCCCTCTCACCCCCAACAAAAACATAGTACTCATCCGAGCTGACATCATTCTAACAAGGGTTTTAAGAAAAGATCACAATGCAATATCTCTGGATTTGAAATGTTCCTGAATCCTGCAGAAGCAGAGTCTTTTAAAAGAAATGGTAAGACTCCTCCAACAGGCCTCAGAGATAGGACTGCGGTGAGAGCCCTGCACAGGGTCCCATGGTGGGGACCCTGAAGGATTGCCCACTGATGTGTGCTTCTTTGAACCCGCTCAGGGGCAGAAACAAAATAAAGGTGTCTACACAGGCTGATGCTGTCTCATATCTCTGGCCAAGCTCCAAAAGGGTCCAGAAATCAGTCATGTAAGAGTGGTACTGAGTCTGAGCTAGTAGTCTCTACAGAGAGGGAGGTTCAGCACACCGATCCCTCGTACAACACAGCTTTTGGAAAAGGAGCTGGCTTGTACCTCGCCAACGTCAAGCATGGGTACAGCAAACGCGCAACTGCCTGCACTTTAGTATAGACTTACTAGCCAAGCTGATATAAATCCCATGGTTGAGTGCCTCATACTGTTGGAATTCTCCTTCTCCTTGCCTCCTGTGTCAAACTTACCATTTTCCATAACACTGCATTTGTTAAACACTCAGAGTCTGTCTCTGCATTCATCTCTCACATACCCAGCGGATCAGCACCCCCTTTCTCCCGAGTGGAGAAAGCACCGGCACCGATCCTGCACTCCAGGGCAGCCCTCTGACACCCTCCCCTCCTCCTCTGTGGGGTAACACTCACTCCGATCCTGCAGCCATGTCGGAGTAGGACGTATCTGGTGTGGTGACTCCCAGAGGGATTGCAATGCTCATGACGCCCGTCGGGGATCACGGAGTCCAGAGGGCAGCGACTGGCCGCTCCGAGGGCGGAGAGGAGCCGCAGAGCCTCGGCCAACACGTCACGGACATGGGGAAACCTACCGGGGTAGAAACAAAGCATTGCATCTCCGACACAGGATGAGCTCTCCCTTTATACCCCTAAAGAAGGCTTTCACAGCAAAAGAAAAGCAGAAATTGATTTCCATCAGTGACATGCTGCATCATTTTTACTTCGTTTTCATAGGTGGGGACACGGAAGAGGTAGATGGTAGTAGTTTGGCGGGTTGCTTTTTCTTTTTTCACAGTCTTGGACTGCCATGCAGTGAGCTGCTCTGCCATAAAGCCGATAATGACAGTTCTCCCCTCCCCCAACTAAACTTAGGACTAATTATCAGATAAGCAATCTATTAGCTCCTTCTGCATACAAGCAGCAGCTGTCACCTATCACCCCCAGCCCTCCACCAGCATTTCCTAACTCCTTCCCCAAACAAGTTGCAGGCAAAGCCCCATCTGGGAGGACAATGAGACAGAGCCGAGGTGGACTGAGCTGAGACCTCTCACTCGAGATCAGCTTGTATTTGCATTCACTGGGCCCACGGCACGGGTGAGAGCAATCGGCAGAGTGGCGGCTAACCCCATGCCACCGACGGCCTCCCCTCGGCAAGCGAGACTCGTCCTGGATTCTGCACCGATTACTCAGTCCGGCGAGCCCTGACACAGCGGGCCCCGACTTTCTGAAATCCCAGCTGACACCTCCCCGCGGCAGAGCCACGTCAGACGTCTGGGCGCTCGCGCATAGGTCGCTCCAATGAGAAACACGGCGGGGGACCTTGCCCCGGGGCCG